>NC_088883.1:18960838-19011491 GCF_032884065.1 Artemia franciscana | reverse complement strand
GCAATCGTTATGGTCGGTGATCAGTTTTTACCTCGAGATATTATTCTTCATAAGCGAAACGCTCAGTTGGTAAGAATTGCTGAAACTCATCGATGCTACGATGCCCTACAATCTATCTGTATATATAAAAATAAGTTGTTTGTCTGTGTGTCTGTCTACTGACGTCATGTTTGTGTGTTGACAGACGTCATGTTTGTCAACTGACGTCATTATGAGGATTGAGCATTATTCCGTCATGAAGTTGTTTGTCGACTGACGTCATGTTTGTCGACTGACGAAATTACAGATCGGGGCAACGGGACACAAATGAAGACCGGGACACAGGGGATATAAATGACAGCCGGGACACTCAAAGAGAAATTACAGACTGGGACACCGGGACACAAATAACGACCGGGACACAGGGAATATAAATAACGACCGGGACACAGGGACACAACTAAAACGGGGACGCCGGGGGGGGGGCACAGGGGGAATATATAAATGACGACCGGGACACAGGGAATGTTCAAGGGCAATCATTAGAATAACCGGGGACACAGGGGGAATATATAAATATCGACGGGGACACAGGGAATGTTCGATTAGCAATCACCATTCGCAAGTTTTACATAATTAAAAACATATAAATATCTATTTATGTTCACAGGTGGGACACAGGGACACAATTACAATGGCGCGTAACTAATATGGCGCGTAACGACATACAAGCGTGGGGTGGCTTGGGGGGGTGCGAATAATTTTCTAAGATGGATCCGACGGCTATCACTTTTATTAATAAATTGGTAGATCTATCCACTAACAAACAAACGGATAAGAAATACAGTGCAATGAATTATTATTCCTATACACTAATGATTCGTCACAATGAAGAAAATTATATTTTAAAACGCTGTCAATTGTTTCACCAATACATCGTTAATATGTATGCAAAGATTGAATCAGAACATTTGCTATTTATCCGTCTGAATCAGACCAAGCTCCGCTCTGAACAATACATTCATTTGCGAGATGCAGTTGTAAATGATGATAATACCACTAACGTTGGAAGATTAACGATTTTACCTTTGTCATATGCTGGCAGTCCCTGTCATATGAATGAATATGCTCAAGATGCTATTGCAAATGTTCGTCTTATGGTCTTCCAGATTTATTTATTACATTTACATGTAATCAATCTTAAGACGAGATATAGCAGCTTTTACGTCAAGGACAATCGGCGGTTCATAGATATGACATTACGGCCCGTGTCTTCCGGCAAAAGATGAAATCACTGATAAACTACATAGTAAAACTTAAAGTGGTTTGAGTCAGTGCGATGCTGGATGTACTCAGTGGAATGGAGAAATCGAGGATTGCTACACGCACATATTTTAATCTGGCAAAATGATAAAATTACTTCTAATGAAATTAACGATGTGATTTCCGCTGAAATACCTGATGAAAATTTCGATAAGGGCTTATATGATATTGTGGTAAAAAATATGATAGATAAACCTTGCGGTACACTGAATGAAAATCACCATGCACAGCTAAAGGAATGTGCACAAAGCAATATTTTCGACTTTTAGCACTCAACAAAATTACCGGCAATGATGGTTACCCACAATATAGAAGAAGATCTACTGAAGATGGAGGTAAAACAGCAATAATAAAGAAGCATAACGTTACCACCATCGAATTAGATAACCAGTGGGCTGTTCCATATTCACCTTTATAACTAAAAACATTAAATGCACACAAGAACGTTGAATATTGTAACTCTGTAAAGGCAATCAAATACATATTTAAATACATCAACAAAGGCAGCGACGTGGCAGTTTTTGGCTTGCAGTCCGAAATCACTGATAAAGATAAAATCGCGCAATATCAGGCTGGAAGATACATAAGCAGTAATGAAGTTGTTTGGTGAATTCTTTCATTTCCGATACATGAACGAAGTCAAGCTGTTGTTCACTTAGCGGTTCATTTACAGAATGGACGACGTGTTTATTTTTTGGAATCCAACGTGCAACAAAGAGCCCTGAATCCACCGGATACAACATTAACTACTTTCTTTTCGTTATGTCAAAATAATTCTTTTGCAAAAAAACTGCTGTATACTGACAATACCTTCGTATTACACGTGGAATGTTAAAAAGAAATCATTTGAACGTCGAAAAACAGGGCAAGTTTGTCGACGGTCAACCTACCATCTTCAAAGATACCGCGATAGGAAGACTCTACACCATTCACCCCAATCAACATGAATGCTTCTTTCTCCTCCTGCTTGTGGTGAATGTACCCGGTCCGACGTCCTTTGAGTATTTGAGAACTGTAAACGGTATTATACATAACACTTACCGTAGTGCATGCCAAGCTCTGAATTTATTGGAGAATGACCAACACTGGGATAACTGCATCAATGACAGGTGCGAAACGTCAATTCCAAGTCAAATTCGTGCATTGTTTGGAATCATACTAACATCGTTCTCTCCTCCAGCTCCTACAGAGTTATGGGAGAAATATAAATCAAAAATGGCCGAGGGTATGCTCCATCGAAAACGGTTAGAGGCGTCAGATATGACCTTTGATTTTACATCAGAAATTTATAACTAAACTTTAGTTATTATTGAAAATTTGTGCGTATGTATGGCAAACAAACCTCTTCAGGATTCAGGATGGGAATGCCTTCACCTAATCGTAACGCTGCTGTTTCGACATGTGTAGAAATGGATGTGTAGAACATGAGGGATCTATTTTCGTATGTACAAAATAATATTTCTAAGTTAACTTCTGAGCATAAATACATTTATGATAAGATAATGCATTGTGACGATAACAACGTTGGAGAAATTTTCTTTTTGGATGCGCCAGGAGGTACTGGTTCAAATATCTATATATATATATATATATATATATATATATATATATATATATATATATATATATATATATGTATATATATATATATATATATATATATATATATATATATATATATATATATATATATATATATATATATATATTGATATATTTGATATATAGATATTTGAACAATTGAATTATCATTTCTGCACTTCCAATAACTTACCAATTACCTTATGCTCCATGATTCTGGAGTGTAAAGTCCGACTCCAACCCCCTGATAGCTTAAAACTAGATATGGACCTCTTTCTCCCCGAGACTACACGAAGCTACCACTCCTTTTGTATTGTTTTGTATCGTTAATTGTATCATACTTGTATTGTATTTTTGTAAAAAAAATTTCGTACAGTTTGTACTGTTTCGAATTGTTTTTATATATTTGGTTCATTTTTGTTTCTTCATCGTTTCTTCCTTCGTCATAGAGTCTTATGGGAGATATTATTTTAAGTTTTTTTTGTAATAAACATATTGATGAATAAATAAATAACTCACTCGTAATACCCAATTATTCTAACTGATTCAATTTACGTGTAGACGGGTTGAAACAGGAAGATTGTTTTCCTTTCAATTGTGTAGCATAGCAAAATAAATTGGGAATTAATCATTTGGGCTCTATATTTTCACATTATGGAGGGGGAGGCGGTAAGTTATACCGGAGCATCAGCTTGAGTATTCTAACTAAAATTATTATACTTACAAAAACGTAGGAATTGTTTTCGTAACATGTTTTCTTATTAATACTCTACTCCAAATTTAGGCTTATATCGAATATCCAATTTTATCAGTGCTTCCACTCTCCAGAATTTCCGGGGATCCTCGAACTTCCACTTAAAAAATCATGCCTTTTGAATTTTCCTGGGATCCTATTATTAACAAAATATAAATATTAATATTAACCCTTTGTGTGGTGGTTTAACGTTAGTGTATACTTTGGTACCTACGTGTTAAAGCAACCACACTAATAAAGTGAAGTTAGGTTAATCCTAATAGTATTTACCAAAATAAGATGAAAAAATAATAATTCAGCAACAAAATTATGAAAAGCAGGCCACCCTGAGAGCATCCTATGAATTACCTAACTTAACGAACTCAAGATATTAAATATTTATTAAAATATAGCTGCAAAGTAGTTTGGCACACTCTAATAGTGTGGTGGCTATAAGACACAGGTACAAAAACCATTTTGGCTTGAGTGTAAAATTCCATTTTCATCTATATTTCGTCGTTCTTTTTCAAATTACTTTTGAAAATTTGAAAATTACTTTTGAAAATTACTTTTTCAAATGCTGGTAAAATTGACATTGGCCTTTAGTTATTAATTTGACCGGTTAGTTATTGATTTGTGTATTATTAATTTGACTTCTTATGTATAGGTATTGTCAGACTTTTTTCAGTTGTTTTGGAACAACTCCTTTTTTAAATGAAATTTTAAGCAGAAAAAGAAAACATGACACATGACCGGGAAAATTGATTTTAATGCTCTTTTTGGTATTCTATCAGCTCCCAGGGATTTGGAGGGACCAAGAGATATAAATGTGTTTTTTTTTTCAACTCGTGCATTTGTGTCTCGTCACCCAGGGTGAAAACTGAGTTAAAACTATCAATCAAATAAATGTTTTTATTTGTTTAAATTGGTCTAATATTATGATTAATCTGCCCGGGCAAACTTGAATCAACATCTGATAATAAGTACAAAATACAATTGCAATATTTGCATCCTTGTTTAACATAAACCCACCCGGAGAGGTAATAACATTTGTAATTTATTCTTTGGGTTGTTTCTTATGAGGGGAAATTATCACATTAATCATTTTTCATGCTGTTCGTATATTATTATTATTGAATTGGAAAAAGGAATAATAACAATTTTTTTTTAAATTCTCGTTCTTTTTTGTTTACAGTAGTCCAGTATTTTATATAAAGTTTATCATTTTCATAGGAATTGAATTTCGTTTTATTTTTGTAAAGGTTATTTCTCAATTTTATCAGATTTTTTTATCTCAGCTGTGAGCTAAAGTGATCCCAAACAGATGGGTTTTCTAGAATCTTTTGGTTTGGCCATACAACATGAATCCATGCCTTGAAGAATTTTATTAATAAATAAGGAATATGCACTTGCCACATCATATGTTCCATATACCCTTTCCCGATCTATCTTTGAAAGAAGAGTTTAGTTTCTCACCTTTTTTTAGAAGAAAAATTAAAAATGTTTATTCGAGAGTTATGGCTGGTTGCACTTAAACTACAGCCATTATCATATTCTTGCTTGTGTAGACTTAATACAATCTAATTTAAAACGACCCTAACCTGGAGAAATAAGCACTCCTGAAAATCTTTTTCGCTCATACCTTATTTGGGGCAGAAATATACTATCGATTAATTTAGCACCAAACGAAGTTACACGAGTTGGTGTAGCAATTGAAGGTATGAAATCAGCCGATGAGATATCAATCAGAAATTATAAACTCTCATCATTATTCAACTCAAAAATATAAAGTTCAAATCTCCGATTGCAATAGATGGTACCCTAAAGAATTCAAATTTATTACAGAAATTTTCTATCGATGCCAAAAACTCTGCTACTGGGGAACTCGGATGCAACTGCAATTAATATCTCTCCACCATCTTTGCACAATTGCGTGACAGAGAATTCAACTAGCCCTTCTCCCAAATAAAGAGACATCATCTAATATCCATAGAGAAAAACCAATTCTTACATAAAGGCCTACACTACTATTTCGTATACTACTATGATTACAAGAATGAAGAGAAAACCCACTTCATATGTTAATCGAAATTCATACCCATTTTAAGAATGGATGCTGGTAAACTCCCTAGTTCACATGCCTCTAACTCTCAAAAGAAGCCAATTCATCTCTCCGACTTTGGTAAAAACCTAAACAATCTATTTCAGACTCTAGAATAACACTTGTGAGCTGATAGTAGTGTCAGTATTTGACTAAATCTTAATAAATTCCCATTTCAAATGTCACTGACTCTAAACAAAATCCGGTTTACCGGTCTCAGACTTTGGCAATAACCTAATTCGTCTATTTCAGACTGTCGTAAACCATTTGTGAGCTGATAGTAATGTCTGTGTTTGACTGAAGCTTGATAAATTTCGACGTGTTATGTCTTTAACTTTCAACAGACTCCGATTCATCACTCTCAGAATTTGGCAAAAAACTAACTCGTCTATTCCAACCTGTAGTATACCCCTTTTCAGCTGATAGTAGTGTCTGTGTTTGATTGAATTTTGTCAGATTCCCACTTCGTAAGTCACCAACCATAAACAAAATTCGATTCATCTCTCTCAGATTTTGGTAAAAACTTGATTCACCTATTTCAGACTCTAGTATACCACTTTTAAGCAGGTTTTAGTATCTTTGTCTGACTGAATCTTGATAAATTCACACTTCATATGTTTTTCTTTTAAAAAAAATCCGATTCATCTCTCTCAGACTACAATAATCACCTAATTACCCTTTTTTAGACTCTAGTGTACAACTTGTGATCTGATTGCTGCATATGTGTCTAATTGAATCGTGATAAATTCCCACTTCAAATGTCTCTACCTCTAAAAAGAACCCAATTAAATTACCTTAATAACCTCTCTCAGACTCTAGCATACCACTTTTGAGCTGAAAGTAGTGTCTGTGTCTGACTAGATTTTTGATAAATTTCAACTTCATATGTCTCTAACTCTAAAAAGAGTTCGATTCAAGCGCCTCAAACTATGGTAAAAACCTAATTCATTGATTTCAGACTCTATTGTACGATTTGCGAGCTGATAGTAGTGCCTGTGTTTGACTGAATCTCGATAACTCCCAGGGCATGTGTCTCTAACTCTAAAAATAATTCGATCGATCTCCCTCACGCAAAGGTAAAACCTAATTAATCTATTTCAGACTCTAGTATATCACTTGACAGCTGATAGTGGTGTAGGTGTTTGACTGAATCTTGATAAATTTCCACTTCATTTGTCTCTAACTCTAAAAAGAATCCTATTCTTCTCTCTCTGTCTGACTGTGATAAAAATCTAAATCTCCTATTTCAGACTCTAGTATACCACTTTTGAGCTTATAACACTGTCTACGTTTGACGAAAACTTGATAAATTCCCCGTGTCCTATATCTCAAACTCTATAAAGAATCCGATTAATCTCTCTCTGACTTTGCTAAAACCTAAATCATCTATTTCAGACTCTAGTATACCACTTTTGAGCTGATAGTAGTGTATGCTTATTACTGACTCTTAATAAATTCCCAACTTCATATGTCTCTAACTCTAATAAGAATTCGATCCATCTCTCTCTTTGACTTTGGTAAACCCCTAGATCATCCATTTCAGAATCTACCTTATCACTTTTCAGCTGATAGTAGTGCCTGTGTCTGATTGAATCCTGATCAATTCCCACTTCATATGTCTCTAGCTCTAAAAAGAATCGGATTCATATCTCTTAGACTTTGGCAAATAAAACTTGACAAATCTCTTTATGACTCTAGTATACCACTTTTGAGCTGATAGTAATATCTGTACTAGACTGAATCTTGATAAATTCCCACTTCATTGGCCTCTAACTCTAAACAGAATCCGATTCATCTTTCTCTCTCACTGTGGTAAAAAGCTATATCATCTATTTGAAACTAGTATACCACTTTTGAGCTGATTATAGTGTCTATGTTTGACTGAATCTTGAAAATTTTCCCATTCCACATGTCTCTAACTCTAAAAAGAATCCGATTCATCTCTCTCTGACTTTGGTAAACACCTAAATCATCTATTTCAGACTCTAGTATACCACTTATGAGCTGTTAATAGTGTATGTGTATTACAGACTCTTAATAAATTCCTCACTTCATATGTCTCTAACTCTAATAAGAATCCGATTCATCCCTCTCTGACCTTGGTAAAAACCTAAATCATCAGACTCTAGTATTTTTCAGACTCTAGTGTGTCACTTTTAAGCTGATAGTAGTCTTTGTGTCTGACTGATTCCTGATCGATTCTCACTTCATATGTCTATAGATCTAAATATAATCCGATTCATCTCTCTCAGACTTTTGCAAAATAACTAATTCACGTATTTCTGACTATAGTCTACTACTTGTGAGCTGATAATAGTGTCTGTGCCAGACTGAATATTGATAAATTCCCTCTTCACTGGCCTCTAACTATGAAAAGGATCCGATTCATCTTTCTCTCTCACTGTGGTAAAAAGCTAAATCATCTATTTAAAACTCTAGTATACCACTTTTGAGCTGATAATAGTGTCTATGTTTGAGTGAATCTTGATAAATTCCACATTTCATATGTCTCTAACTCTAGAAAGAATCTGATTCATCTCTCTCTGACTTTGGTAAAAACCTAAATCATCTATTTCAGACTCTATTATACCACTTTTGAGCTTTTAATAGTGTCTGCGGATGACTGACTCTTAATAAATTGCTCACTTCATATGTCTCTAATTCTAATAAGAATCCGATTTATCACTTTCTGACTTTGGTAAAAACCTATATAATCAGACTCTAGTATTTTTCAGACTCTAGTATATCACTTTTGAAGCTGATAGTAGTGCTTGTGTCTGACTGAGTCCTGATCGATTCTCATTTCATATGTCTATAGCTCTAAATATAATCCGATTCATCTCTCTTAGACTTTCAAAAAAAAAACTAATTCACGTATTTCTGATTCTAGTGTACCACTTGTGAGCTGATAATAGTGTCTCTGCCAGATTTTGGTAAGCTGCCACTTTATTTGTCACTGTCTCTAAAAGAATTCAATTTAACTCTCAGACTATAGTAAAAACCAAATTCACCTATTTTTGTTTCTAGTCTGCCTCTTTTGAACTGGTGGTAGTGTCTGTGTTTTACTAAATCTAGATAAATCCCCATTTCATATGTCTCTAGCTCTAGAAAGAATTCAACTCGTCTCTTATAATTTGTTAAAAAGTATTTCATCTATTTCAGACTTTATTCTATCACTTGTGAGCTGATAGAAGTGTTTGTGTCTGGCTGAATCTGTATTCCCCTTGTTAGCTTGTGGTAGTATTTGTGTTTGACTAGAATGTTGACATATTCCAACTTCATATGCTTCTAATTCTTAAAGGAATTCAATTCATCTCTTTCAGACTTTGGTAAAAACATAATAAATTTACTTCAGACTCTAGTATATCACTTGTGAGCTGATAGTAGTGTCTTTGTTTGACTGAATCATGATAAATTCCAACTTCATGTGACTTTAACTCTAAACATATTCTGATTCATCACTCTCAGAATTTGGCACAAACCTAACTCGCTTATTTCAGCTTGTAGTATATCCCTTGTGACCTGATGGTAGTGTCTGTGTTTGACTGAACTTTGATTTATCCCCACTTCGTATGTCTCTAACTCTAAACAGAATTTGATTCATCTCTCTCAGACTATGGTAAAAACTTAATTCACCTATTTCAGACTCTAGTATACCACTTTTGAGCAGGTAGTAGTGTTTGTGTGTAACTGAATCTTGATCAATTCCCACTTCATATGTCTTTTCTTCTAAAAAGAATCCGCTTCATCTCTCTCAGATTACGGCAAATACCTAATTAAGCTCTTTTAGACCCTAGTGTACGACTTGTGAGCTGATAGTAGTATTTGTTTCTAATTGAATCTTGATAAAATCCCACTTAAAATGTCTCTACCTCTAAGAAGAACCCAATTCATCTCTCTCACACTATGTAAATTACCTAAATAACCTCTCTCAGACTCTAGTATACCACTTTTGAGCTGAAAGTAGTGTCTGTGTCTGACTAGATTTTTGATAAATTCATACTTTTTATGTCTCTAATCTAAAAAGAGTTTGATTCAAAAGTCTCAGACTATGGTAAAAACCTGATCACTAGCCAGGAAAACCTGACTTGTGAGCTGATAGTAGTGGCTGTGTTTCACTGAATCTCGATGAATTCCCACTTCATGTGTTTTTAACTATAAACAGAGACTGATTCATCACTCTCAGAATTTGGCAGAATTTGAAAGTAGTGTATGTGTCTAGAATCTTGATAATTACCGATTCGAATGTCTTTAACTCTACATGGAAATAGATTCATCTCTCTCAGACTTTGGTAAAAAAATTGTTTTATTAATTCAGTCACCAAATAAAAGACTTGGAATTTTATCAAGTAGTTGAATTTGTTCTTTGGAAAAGTGCTTTTTAGCTATTTTCATATTCAGGGTACATTCCTTGATTCCAACTTCTTTTTAGCATGTAATATTATGCACATCCTTAAGACAGGGCAGTTGCAAGACAAACCATTTACTTAGGTCTGATACTTTTGTCCCTTTGGCACCCTATTATCCTATGATCCCCTTGCAAAATATTCATTTGACGGAACTATTTGCTAATAACGTCTATTACACAATTGTCTATGTCTACCCCTAATATTCATAGGGAGGATTTGGATATTGGTTCTACGTTCTGCTCATCCAGATCAGATTGGCTTGGTTTTCATCTGTACCAGATGAGTATCTGCCTTCTTCACAATAATTCAACTTGCATATTCATCAGCGATGAGATTTATAAAATGATAAGAGCAACGTGGTCCAAAATGTCCCGAATTATTTCAAGTCCCTAGAAATTCGGTGTCCAAAAAGTCCCAATACGAACATTATTTTCCTAATAGGAAAAATCACAACTAACACATCAGAATCATATTCATTTTGTATTTTGAAAATATCACAAGTGAATGTTTTGTTTTAAATATATTTCATGTCATTTTAAAACATAAAAAGAAGTTGAAAAATTTTTTAAGTAAAAACAAAGTTCAAATAAAATTAAACTTAGAAAAAAGTAAAAAAGGGGGAGGCTAAAATTTGGAGGGAGGGGCATTGGGGACCTTGGAGGTTGGATTATGGATTACCAAGGGCTGTCGTATCATTACTTAAAATATATACAGCTTTATTAATTTAAAACTCAGGCATACACTAATACAAAGCAATATTTTCACAAGACAAAACATATCATATAATTATCATGACTTGAAAATTAAGTATTATAATAGCTGGATATTGCTCAATGAAGATCTTATATTTGCTAATCATGTCCTGACATGAATAAGCGGGTTAAGGTCATTAATCTAAAAGTGTCAGATTTTTCTTTTGGGCAGCTTTTTATGTATGTAGGTCTGATCAGTTTCTTTGGTGTTTTTATCGAAGCAACTCTAATAGTTTCTTTTCCTTACGTGGATCAGTTGCAACAATTGTATTTTATCAATAATATTGGTGGTTTTATTAGTTGTTAGTTGATTTTAGCGATTTATCTTTGTTTCTTTTGCTCTGAAGGCACCTGATTTTAGTCGTTTTAGTCTTTCATCTTTTCACTCTACTGACCAGTCTCGTTTGTTGTCATTGCATTGACTTTTATCTCTCATTGTTTTTTTTATGTAGGTAAATGCTCTAGTTTGATATAGGCAAGCTATTGTACCCAAATAAGGTGTCCTGTCTGTAGTATATGGAAGATTTATTGCCCAAATAAGGATGTTCCCTCCGTATATTGAACCCTAACTCTATTGATGAGTATTATATAAGTAAGTAACGTTCTGCCAATTACAATCTCTTTTTATTTTAATAAAAACGCAATTTCAAAAATTGAGAAAAGAATATAAATATTAGACTATTTCTTTCGAATTTGTGCCCCTACAGCTCTTGTGCTCGAGATGAGTTCTTGGTAACCATTAGAGAACTTAGCAGACACTTATTTGAAGAATTGTTCTGGTAGAACTGCATTACTATATAATTTTTTACATTTGAATAAGATGTTTTATCATATTTGCCAGTTAATAGATTAAAATGGTGGCAAAATTAATTGTTCAACTTTCTTGAATAAGATAGCTCTTTTCCAACTTTGTTGGAAACTAGCTGCATTTACACCTCCTTCTCTAATCATTGTTTTGTCGTAGCTGAGTTTCTTCAAGAATGTAAAGCAATTGGTCTTTCAAATTCCCTGGAGAACAAATTATCAGGGACAAATATTAAAGAATGCTCAAATAATTAAAGCTAATGCTAAATCAATATTCTGGAAAGCCATCAGAGAATGTATCAATTTTTAAGACAAACGTAATGACGTCAGTAGGTTGAATATTCCGGAACGTTTGAAATACTACTTGTTGTACGATGATGAGCTTAGGTTTCATTTAAACAAACTTCCTCAAAGATTGAAGCAACAATTCTACTTCATGGAATATCGGAAACTCTCTTGTTTCTGTGGCACCATGTCCTTGAGAGACTTGGAAGTATCGATGCAAACTTTGACGTTAAAAACTACAAACAACAAGAAAAATTTGACTTCATTTTGTCCAAAGGATCTGCCAAGCTATAGAGCCTGGAATTGTGAGAAAGAACTGCCATTTGAAATTGACTTAATTGTCTTACTATTTGCTCTCAGATATCCAACTGTTTTCAGAACATCATATTTCATTTAAAACCCCAAGGCAACGCCGGCTGCTTTAACAACATCATATTTGAATTAAAGCCCCAAAAGAACAAGGTATACTTAAACAATTTTAAATTACGTCATTATCTTTTTCTCAGCCTTTACAGTATTTCTTATTAGAAAACATTTTCTCCAAATATTGATCTTCTTCAACAGATACATACAAATTTTTTTTTAAAGCATTTTTGCTTATTTGTCGTAAAATCCTTTATTCAATGGAAAATTAAAATAAACTTTTAATGAGAGAAGAACGTATAGACAACTTATACATTGTAGAGTTGAAGCGTTCAAAAACTCATAAGCAATAATGATGATACCTGGTTCAAGCTTTGATCAAAACATGATGATGCCCTTACATTCAGCTGCATTTTATGTTAAAACATTTGTGACGAAATGTCTCCAAAAAAATGGAGCAGACCATAGTTTGAACGATCAGAACGGTAAAACAGCATTACATTACGCAGCTGAAAAGGGCAATCTAAATACTTGTCAGATATTAGCATCATATGGAGCGAAAGTAATTTGTTTAGCTTCAGCTACTCAATTGACGCCCTTGCATTTCGCTATATTATGTGATAAAACATATGTGGCGATATATCTCCTAGAAAATGGAGCGGATCATAGTTTAAAGGATTGTTTCGGTAACACAGCACTACATTATGCTTCTGAAAAGGGTAATCTAGATATTTGTCAGTTATTAGTATCACATGGAGCAGAAGTAAATTGTTTAACTTCAGAGAATTCGACGCCCTTACATTTAGCTACATTTTGTGATAAAACATGTGTGACGAAATATCTTCTAAAAAATGGAGCAGACCCTAATTTGAAAAACTGTTACTATAAAACAGCACTACATTGTGCTGCTGAAGAGGCCAATCTAGATATTTGTCAGTTATTAGTATCACATGGAGCAGAAGTAAATTTTTTAGCTTCAGCTACTCAATTGACGCCCTTGCATTTCGCTATATTATGTGATAAAACATATGTGGCGATATATCTCCTAGAAAATGGAGTGGATCATAGTTTAAAGGATTGTTTCGGTAACACAGCACTACATTATGCTTCTGAAAAGGGTAATCTAGATATTTGTCAGTTATTAGTATCACATGGAGCAGAAGTAAATTGTTTAACTTCAGAGAATTTGACGCCCCTACATTTAACTACATTTTGTGATAAAACATGTGTGACGAAATATCTTCTAAAAAAAGGAACAGACCCTAATTTGAAAAACTGTTACTATAAAACAGCACTACATTGTGCTGCTGAAAAGGCCAACCTAGATATTTGTCAGATATTAGTATCATGTGGAGTAGAAGTAAATTATTTACCTTCAGATATTAAATTGAGGCTTTTACATTTAGCTAAATCATATAATAAAACATGTCTGACGAAATATCTCCCAAAAAATGGAGTAGACCACAGTTTGAAGGATTGGAGAGGTAAAACAGCACTGCATTACGCGGCTGAAAAGGGTGATTTAGACAATTGTCAGATATTAGTATCATATGGTGCAGAAATTAATTGTTTAACTTCCAAGAATGAGACGGCTCTTCTCCTAGCTTTATTGGCAGCTAGCCGTTTCGACGGATACAGAGATTCAAGACATTTATCTAAGAAATACTTTGCAATAGCTGGATATCTTTTTGAAAACAAAGCAGTTTATCATCCCGATATAACAAGAGATGTTAAGGATAGATACCGACGAGTACTTAAAAAAATCGTACAAGATCCTTTTAAGGACGTAGCACTGGCAAAAATATGATTTTGTCGATTGTATGACCTTGTCTTTAAAGAGTCAATTGCTCTGAAATACATATCCCGGAAGGTTATCAGAGAGCATATTGATCTTGGTTATGAATTCGATGACATAAGTGGTCTTAATATCCCAGAATCTTTGAAAAACTACTTGATGATTGATTGGATGACTTATTGGAAGATTAGATGATTGACTGGAAACTAATTGATTACTTGATGAGAGAGATTGAAACGGTCATTATAGGTAAGAAGATATTTGGACTTTTGCATGAACACCAAACCTCATAGATTTTCCCCCTGCGCGAAAGTGTTGTATTTTATTTATTTATTTGTAAATGTTGAAATATAGCCTTGAACTTGAAAAACTTGAACTTGATGCATGAAGATGAGCTTAGGTTATATTGTAATATCGTTTACCATTTACATCTTTTGAAAAGTGATTTTTCTAGGGTATGATTTTATATTTCATTAAAGAAATAAATCCAGTGTAAATAAAAATTCAACAGCAGGTATGAAAAATCCATCGTGTCATGAGGAATTGCCATTTGAAGCTGATTAAAAAATGGTTGCTAAGGATGTTATTTCAATCAATCATATTTGTAAAAATTAATTACAAAAACAAATATATAGGAATTTTGCAAAATAGTCGGAAACCCGGATAAAAGGGTGTTGGACCAAAATTAGAACCACACAAATAGAACCCCATAGCCATAGAACCCTTTTGAGAGGGTCACAGTCCCCTATCTTAAGCAACGAATAGTTTTATTGGTATGAAAAATATTCCATATTTCATTTGTGTACTTTCCTCATCGCTAGTTACACACTGAATCATCACGGGAAAATGTGCGAAAGTGTTGTATTTTATTTATTTATTTGTGAATGTTGAAATAAAACTTTGAACTTGAAAAACTTGAACTTGATGCATGAAGATGAGCTTAGGTTATATTTGAATACCATTTACCATTTACATCTTTTGAAAAGTGATTTTTCTAGGGTATGATTTTATATTTCATTAAAAAATAAATCCAGTGTAGACAAAAATTTAACTGCAGGTACGAAAAATCCACCATGTCATGAGGGATTGCCATTTGAAGCTGATTAAAAAATGGTTGCTAAGGATATTATTTCAATCAATCATATTTGTAAAAATTAATTACAAAAACAAATATATAGGAATTTTGCAAAAAAGTCGGAAACCCGGATAAAAAGGTCTTGGACCAAAATTAGAACCACACAAATAGAACCCCATAGCCATAGAATCCTTTTGAGAGAGTTACAGCCCCCTATCTTAAGCAACGAATAGTTTTTTTTGGTATGAAAAATATTCCATATTTCATTTGTGTACTTTCCTCATCGCTAATTGGACACTGAATCATCACGGAAAGATGATTACAACTGGTGGTATTTTCATTTTGATAGGTTACCTTGTTGGGGATTTGTCCCCGTTTTCAAAAATTTATGAAGGATTGGGCTGGTTCAAGTTAGATAAATAGTAATAGACAAACTTTTCCAGTAATGTAAAAAAATCATTCTCTGTCGAATCATGTTGAGAAATCATAAAAACTTGCAACAGTAGCAAGTTCTTATCATTCGAGAGATTCAACATTAAATTAAAATAAGAAGTAAAAAATTAAATTAAAAATATCTTCTGTGCTAAAATAAAAAATTGGTAAAAAAGTTTCTCCAACATGCAAATAGCAAGCCTAACTATGGATTCTTATAGAAAAAAAACGAAAAGATGTAAAAAAAAAAATTTCCATGAAAAGAAGAAGTCAGTAAAAAAACGAACAGAAAAACTTTTTCCACATAACACTTTTTTTGAAAGAACTAAATAAAAAAACAATCTTTTAACTGAAATTACAGAGCGACAACAAAATATAGAAACAAGCAGAAATTGTTCCGTATATGAAAAGGGCTGTCTCCTTATCAATGCCCCGCTCTTTACGCTAAAGTTGTTTTGTTTTAAAAAGAAGAGTTGTAAGAAAGAGTCAAACTTCTGTGTAAAGAGCGGGGTGCTAAGGAGGGTACAGCCCCTTTCATATACGAAACAATATCTGTTCGTTCTAAGTTTTAATGTTCCTCCTTACTTTCAGCTAAAAAAATGCTTATTTATTTAATTTCTGGAGGTTTTTGAATTAATGCGAGTTGATTTCGACTCATCGTACAAGAATAATTAAAACAAAATGTGCATAATTTTACTCTTTTTTGGCGAAACAGCTTTCTCAAAGTTTTGATCGGACGATTTTGAGAAAAAAAAGGTTGGAAAAAGGCATTAGTTGTTCTCCAATTTTCTGGTCATTTAGAAAGTCCACTGGACCTTTCAATTTTATTTACGGATGTAATCTAGTAATAAATATACGTATTTTACGAATTAACATATGTAACAAACTTCTGTATTTGTATTTCTTATTACATATATGAGGGGGTTCATCCCCACTTGAATACCTTGTTCTTTACACTAAAGTTTGAATTTTGTTCCATTTCTATGAGATTGGCCCCTGAATAACAAAGACCGTTTAATTAGAATCAATAGCTATTTTGAAATTACTAAAAATATTTTAGCGTAAAGAGCGAGGTACTGAGTAGGGGAAAAACCCCCTCGTGTACTTAACTATTATTGTTTGTTTTAAGATTTAATGTTGTTCCTTACTTTCAGCTGAAAAAACTCGTTTTTTATTTAATTTATCATTGTTTTATTTTAAATAATACTGAAAAATCCAGTGCCCCTTTCATGAAAATTCTCTTCCATCATAATAAATTACTCCATAAAGACATACTCCCACGTAACGGATCTGGTGTCTTAGAGAAATCAATGAGCATGGTAGAAAAATAGTAGTCGCCCAATTTTTTTGGTAACTTAAAAAGGCCACTAGAAATTTTACTTTCCGTTAGAATGAGACCTCTCGACACATTCTAAGGACTATTGTGTCGATACGATCACCCCTGGGAAAAAAACCCAAATGACCACGCATCCTAATTGTTTCTTCCGACAAAAATGTCATTTTTGTCTTTATGTCTTAATTCCTATAAAGATGACTGGAAGAGTCCATAGTCACACTTGTCTCTTCTTAGTATTCTTGTTGCTTCTATTTTCCTTATTATTATTTCCTTTATTATTCTTCTCCTTACTGTCTCTCCTTTCCATGGAAGACAAACGGAAAAGATATTGTTTGATAATGTGAATTGCTTCAAATCTAAGATAAATTATAGTTCCAGTAATAGTTCCTTCAACCTAGTTAAATAGAACAGTGTTTCTATCTGAGCTTTATTAGTGATATTCTCCTTATTATCGCTCATGCATAAAAATAAAAAATTCTTAACTGTCCAGCAATTAAGACTAGACCCAATATCAATTACGGTGAGTTTTCAGCTGTTAGAAAAACTTTTATACGTCTCTTTCCCTGGCATTGAGTCGCTAAAGCCTTAAATGTAAATATTATTAAAATTGTTGGTAAAGTTACTGCCTTTACCTGGAAACATTAATATTTGTTTTCTAGCTCGGAGCTAGAAAACAAATATTAGCTAGAAAACTTTCTAGGGAGCTATTAGCTATTTTCTAGTAGCTATTGTACTATTTCTAGTAGCTATTTCTATTTCTATTACTATTACTTATTTCTATTACTAGTAGCTATTTCTAGTACTATTTCTAGTAGCTATTCGAGCTATTAGCTGGAAAACTCTACGGAGCTAGAAAACTTTCTAGCTTTGTTTTCTAGCTCGGAGCCACTTTATTTCAGACCTCTTTCAACGTGGCGTAACGATGGAGGTTTTGACTTCTAATGCAACTGATTAAATAACAAAAATTTGTTGCCTTCCTTTATTTTCATGAATTAGTCTCCCTAGAAGTTCTTAAAATTGCTAACAGGGGGACCAACATAGTATAACTGAGAATTGGAAAAACCGTCAAAGCCTCACCCATGCACATTATATCACTCTGTCATCTCAATACACAAATAAACCCTTAAAACAAAACTACTGGGAATGGCCAGAGGATACCAAAAACGTATAACTATGCTGGACAGAACTCTTGGTTATCATAATTGAGATAGTTTAAAACATTGAATTAGTCCTTTTCTTTTGGTAAATTTTTCATTGTAATTTGCTCTTGCAGCCCCAAAGGCGTGCCACCAGAGGCGCTTGTCTCCTCTAGTCCCCTCCCCCTTAGATCTGACCCTGATATATATATTAACAATAAAATAGGCCTTCAAAATTACTATATTATGCATTGGCGTTATAACACATTGCTACATACCCAGGTTTATATTGCCTGTAAATCAGATACTTTTTTGGAATGGGGGGGGGTACCCAAAAACTCCCTTGAATCTGAGGGTCTATCAAAGCCTTCTGCTGATAATGTTTAAAAAAATATAAAGATAGGAATAAGGTCCATACACAGCAAAATAGAAAATAGTTTCATTTAATCGTCATCCCAATAAGAAGCAATTCATCTAGAAAGGACAAATTTTCTGAGAGTGAGGAACTATTAAAGCAGGTCAAGTTTGGCACCTACATTAATCAACTTCGGTAGATATTGGTCCATCACCTCTGAATGTAAAGTTCTCTTAAATTTTTGATTTGGTAATTTCAAAACAATGAAGTCATAAGAACAATATAATATTTTCGTGAGTGCCACCACATTGAACCATGGAAATAATTAATTAAAATTACAATAGTAGCATTTGACAACGCTTATCGTTTACAAAATTTTTAAATGAATAGTCTATTGATTCAAAAAAAGAACTACACCTTTAAAGGAAATCTACACTTTCTTCAGCTGTTTTGTTCTTCTTTTGTTTTTCTTGTTTTTTTTCTTTTCTTTTTTTTTATTGACGATACTACTAGAAATAGTATAACGGGGTATGAATTGTTTTTTTTTAATTAAAATTGAATGCCGATTTTTTTGGTAACTTTAGAGAGGTATTGCGTAAATTTCTTCTTGATCAGTTCAAAAAATCAGATTTCATTCTTACGGGCCTTGTTACTTTAGAAGGACGAATAATCCTAGATACCATACACCAGATATACCATATACCAGATAACTGAACACCATGCTAAGTTTTCACTTTACCAGTTCAAAAAATCAAAAACCCTAAATACCATAGACCAGATATACCAGATAACTGAACACAAGGTTAAGTTTTCACTTCACCAGTTCAAACAATCAGATTTCATTCTTACGGGCCTTGCTACTTTAGAAGGACAAAACCCTAGATACCATACACCAGATACCAGATAACCGAACATTAGGTTAAGTTTTCACTTCACCAGTTCAAACAATCAGATTTCATTCTTAAGGGCCTTGCTACTTTAGAAGGACAAAAACCCTAGATACCATACACCAGATACTAGATAACTGAACACCAGGTTAAGTTTTCACTTCACCAGTTCAAACAATCAGATTTCATTCTTACGGGTCTTGCTACTTTAGAAGGACAAAAACCCTAGATACCATACACCAGATACCAGATAACTGAACACCAGGTTAAGTTTTCACTTCACCAGTTCAAACAATCAGATTTCATTCTTATGGGCCTTGTTGCTTTAAATGGACAAGAAACCTAAATACCATATACCAGATAACTGAACACCCGATTAGGCTTTCACTTCACCAGTTCAACAACCAGATTTAATTTTAGCTGGCCTTGGTGTTATATGTAAATACTCCTAAAGAAAATAGTACAAATCAAAACTTACATTCCGTCTATTTTCTCTCAACGGTCAGCCACGTCTAAAACAATATAGGGACGGACTCCACACGGTTTTTCTGTTCCGGTTCCATTTAATATATTGCCATTGTAAAATATTCTTGAGGGTATATACGAAAACACAGGATGCATTCTGAAAAGAAAAAGATTATTCCAAAACCATTATCTATAGCAAGAAAAACGCCGAATTCATATATATTTTTTTAAGCCATAGTGACCACACAAAAGAATATAGAATAGCAAAAATTAACTATTAAAATAAATAAAATAATTAAAAGTAAAATGATAAATAAAAAAAATAAAAAAAATAATGTAAATTAAAAAAAGGTAAAAATGAAAATGATAAAGTAAAAAAATAAAGTAAAATAAAGTAAATACAGTACAAAGCAAAGTAAATAAATAAATAAAGTAAACAAAAGTAAATGAAACACTATTAATGTAAAAAAAATATAATTAATATAAGCCAGAATAAAAGAAAACTGAATAGTCAATAACCATCTTTAATGTATCAAAATGTTGAACAAATTGAAAGTCTGTTTTTCTCTATCTTTTTGCTATTATCTAGCTTTTTATCTATTAAAACCTGAAGATAGGTAGAATATTATTACCCCCAAACAAAAGATCTTAAATTATATTTAATACCAACATTTGTTTTTCTCTATCTTTTTGCTATTATCTAGCTTTTTATCTACTAAAACCTGGAGAAAGGTAGAATATTACTACCCCCAAACAAAAGATCTTAAATTATGTTTAATACTAACATTGTAACCATGTAAGGGTTTTTTGAACAAAATCACAACTTTGGTAAACTTTTCAATTAGTTTCTACAAAATAATAAAAATAATGGTTTAATTATCACCCAAAACTTGAAACCGCGCTGTAGCCAAGGTCATATCCACGATTTTTCATCAGTGAGGAGGGGGGATTCGAAAATTTTTAAAAACGCATGAAGAGTTTGTGCATATTCATTCTTATTTTGTTCTTACTAGTCAAGCAAAGATTTTAGGGGGGAGGGCTCAAACATCCTAACCCCCCAGCCTTAGCTGTAACTATTTAGATAAAGAGTAGCAAAAAAACTACTAGCGTGAAAAGCAGCATATAAGCAATGGCTCTAAGCATATAAGAAAGGCTCTGTAAAACTCAATAGCGGGGCCAATTAAGAAAAATGGGCCAAAGGGGCAAAAAGAAAAATTTGGGGGGATTTTACAACGTTTTAGCTTTTCCAACAAAAGGGGCAAAAAAGCTATTTTTACGTCAGAATAAAGAAAAAGGGGTTTTTCAAAATCTATTGGAAATTTTTTTGGGGGGCAACACTCTCTCCCTAACCTCCCCCTTGACACTGTTGACACTGAAGTGACAATTGTAAAGCCCAATTCACCAAAACGCACTGTCAAAATCCGGTAGCTAATGGCTCATATTGGTAAAAGTTGATAGCGAGAAATGCGCTATGCAGCATGCAGACCTGCCACGAATTGCAACTTGCACATCATCATTTTGAGCTTTGTATGAGAAACAAATGATAGTTGGATAGGTACACACAAAGAAAATCCCCATCTATATTCAACTTTTAAAATAATTACAGTTGACGAACTTACGAATTTGCCCAAACAATTTAAGACAAGATGGAAAGGAAAGTAAGCTAGAAATAGAATCAGCAGCTTTTATTCACTGATTAATTGTAAAACATAAGGAAGATAAAACATTTATAATACCTACACATAGATTAGATTAGGGACAAGAGCACCACTAAGAAAAATCATAAGGGTTGGGGAGAACACAACCAGGAGTTTTTAGGTTTGTCTCAACTTCAAGGAGAATATTTCTCATTTTCCTATTTTATTATATGTTTTTTAAAAGTTTTTCTTTTCCCAAAAGGGGCCATACTCATTATGGCTCCTCCCCTGCAGTGAAAATGAGAAGAATGATGGGAATAACCCGAGAAAAGTGAATGACTTGTAATAAGATTAAAGTTAAGATGAAATTTTTCTTAGCGCAGCAGCATTTTGTAGAAAATATGTTTTTGTTTTGTATGTGAAGAAAAATAGAAATAAGAAAGAATAAAAAATAGAAAAATAAGAAAAATAAGAAAAGAATAAGAAAATAGAAGAAAAATAAGAATAAGAAATAGAAGATAAGAAATAAGAATGAAAATTTCAGCTTGATGATTTAAATTTTCACAGTACTGACAAAATTGATGCTGTGAGCTGTGTATTGAGAACTGTGACTCTTTGTCACAGTTCCACTTTTTAAAACAATAGAAAACTTTAGCCTAACGAGAATACCTGAAAATCCGGCTCTCTCTCGACGAAATATTAAAAAAAAATTCTGACTTCAAACTGTCCAAATGCTTTACTCCCCCCCCCCCATTTGTGCAAATATATAGCCCAAATTATGTATTTCCCATCTATTCCGCATTTGCCTTTGTCTTGTCTTACGCTCTACTGAAAGAAACTAACAAAGAAAAAGGTTAGTTCTCGAATTTTATACATTGTAAACTTAAGTGAGTGGCTTATAATGTACAAGTAAAGAAAATTTCTTCCCCCTATGAAAAAAAAAATCAAATAAAATCCTCAAATTTGGAAAGCCTTATTTTCCACTGGGGCATTTTTTGGTTTTCTTTTCTGCGGGCGGGGGGAGGTATTTTCTGAGGGAGGAGGGGTATTTTTCTGGGAGGGTATCTTCTGCAGGGGGGTATTTCTTGGAGGTTATTTTTCATGGGTGTGTTGTCTGAGGTTTATTTTCCAGGGGGGGGGGGGGTAAATGCCTAAAGCCATTATACACGTAACCTAAACTAACCTAACCCAAAGAAAATACCGACTAAGTATTTAATTAAACTATAGCTATAATGTAGTTTCCCACAGAGCCGAAGCTAATTGTCCTATAAACACAGTGAAAACCGGGTATTGCCTCATTTGTGCGATACAATTTCTTGAGTGTGTATTATATAAACATAAGTACCAAATTGAATATTGTTGATTGTTTTAAAGTATTTTTTTTTTAATTTGTTTAACCATTTCTTATTGGTAAATAGACCTATAAGAACAAAGCGTCATCGAGTGTGCTTACACTCTACCTAAGATAGCTAAGCAATGAAAAAAAAACTCGTAATTTTCCATGCAATGTTACTGAAAACTCGTAGGCGCAGCCTACGGGGGCATACAATGGAAAAAAAAGTACAAAACATTGCTATTTATTAGGGTCAACTCTATAGGGCTACGAGATTCTGTTACTGAGATAGGGACAATGTAAACACACTACTCAATTTCATTTTTTATAATGAAATATAATATAATATATAAAAATATAATGCATGAATATAATAATGAATTCATTCACAAATGCACCCACTCACCAAATTATGGGACGATACTTAGTCCGAATAATGTAAGAGGTAGCCTAAATTACAGGGACTTGATTGGCTGTGGGGCACCGGGCAACAGCTTCCTCCAGACCAAAGTTTACACCCCCCCCGCTGAAATGTAATTTCCTGAAAAATCTTGTCAAAACTGAAATAGGCCCTAAGCCTGCATAATCCAATCATTTAGAGTAACGGGTGGTTTTCTTTAGTAGCTTGTACATGCCTGTACATTAGAAACCACTAATGTTGCTGCCAAAGTTACGGGTTAAGGGTGTAGCCTAAATTAAGGGGACGTGATTTACTGTGGAGCACTAGGCAATAGCTTCCTCTAGACCAAAGTTTACACCCCCCTCCCCCGCTGAAATTTAATTTCCTGAAAGATCTTGTCAAACTGAAATAGGCCCTAAGTCTGCATAATTTAATCATTTAGAGAAACGGGTGGTTTTTCTTAATAGCCTGTACAAGCTATGGCCAATTTTTCATTTTTCACTCGATTTAGGAAAATTGGCTTCAACTTTGCCCCAATTAAATAGGATTTTGACTAAATTGCGCCACTACCAATTCATCAAATATTTATTTGAAATGATTTTTAAAAGCGGATAATAATAGAAGGAAACGTGACAATTTGGCTATTATATACATCCTGCATGTATCTTGCCGGTATGTTTTAGTACTACATAGGCTAAGGAGTCTATAAAATATTATGCACAATAATAGCAATACAAAGTAGCACTAAAGTGATAAAATTAGAAGTTTAGAACCTTTTTTCGTGGTAAATAGTTTTCAGAACTAAGCACTATAATAGAAAATTCTTGTTTCATTACAAACTTTCCAAATGTAATAGTGTGAATGCTGATATTATAGTGTTTTATTCAGAAAAGGCATCTTACTCAAAGAGTCGTAGGCAGTGCAACAGCAATGCCTAAATAAAGAGTGATGTGAGCACAGTTTTTTTTTCTTTCAACTAACGCACTTTGTATAGAAGGAGTTGTCGTAGAAACATCGGAAGGATCTCATTCAAATGTTATTTTTTAAAGTCAAGTGATCTGAGGGGCAACATGTCCCTCTTCCACCCCCTTTAATTTCCCAGACTCAACCAACCAAAATTTTGAGATGGCTATTTTTTGGCATAGTTGAAAGGCTCAAACACTATGTCTCTGGGGATATCAGCCCCCCCCCCCCCCACCACATCTCTCAGGACAAGGGCTGCAAGTTATTCAATTCGTCCATTGTGCACATACAGTATTTGTAATTGGGAAAGAGGACATATTTGACCTTCATTGCTCAAAAAGACCAAGAACATTAAGGTCAAGCTTTCAGAGAGTGTTCAAGGGAATGTTAAAATAAATCAAAACGCAGTATGTGCATACAGGTTGTCATAGGGATGTAATTCAGGAATGACTAAGGACATTAAGTTGCAAGTCTTAGGAAGTGATGAGCGGGATGATCAATTGACTAAAAAGGCAGCATTGGGGTACTTGTCGGTTATTGGAAACATGTTCAAGTGCCACACTTAAGTTATATCTCAGAAAATGGGTTTCGCAGCAACAAAGATAAGGGATGGATGATAAAATGCATTGAACTTCGACAGAATGCGTTTGACTTATATACTTTGGGCTATATAGTTACATATTAGGGGTGATATGGCGGTTTGGTTAGGCTGTGCTTACAGGTTGTCAAAAGGCCGTATAAACAATATTTTAGGAAAGGCTTACCTTATCACCATGAAACTTCCATGGCATGATGTGGGAGATATTCAACTGACGAAAAGGCAATATGTGCATACTACTACCACTACTCATGCTACTGTTACTACTACTACTAGTACAACACTATTGCTACTAATATTATGCTAGTACTGCTAAAGCTAACGGCGTGAAGTTGAATATTTTAGAGAATGTTGAGGAGAAAGTTGGACTGAATCAGATCACAGTATAAGTATGAAGGTTGTCAAAAGGGCGTTTTTAAGGAGTGGCTATGGGTACTTAGTTGGGACTTTCTGGGATGCTGTGGGGAAGACAATGTGACCAAAGGGTAATGTGTATACGCTATTGCTATTACTACTGCTACTGCTGCTCCAACTACCGGCTTCATCTGTCTGTAAGAAGAGACAATTAATTTAAGTTCAGTGGAAAACAAGTGGTGGATGACAGAATACATTGGACTTATATAATTTGGGCTGTATTTTTGCACATAAGTGGGGGGGGGATAGAGTATTTGGACAGCGTGAAGATGGAAAATAACTCTTCCACTAATATTGCAGCCAAAGTTAAGGGTATTAAAGTGAAAATTTCAAGGAATGACATTGTTGAACTAAATCAAAAGACACTGAGTGCTTGCAGGTTGGAGATATTACCTTAAACACCTTCATTGACGTTGTCATACCCTGCAGCACTATTTAACACATTATTTACCATATCATTCAATTCTTTTTTAGTAACCGTCGTAGAAACATCAATTCAGCACAAAATTTCATGCAATATGACGGGAGATATTACCTTAAACACCTTCATTGACGTTGTCATACCCTGCAGCACTATTTAACACATTATTTACCATATCATTCAATTCTTTTTTAGTAACCGTCGTAGAAACATCAATTCAGCACAAAATTTCATGCAATATGACGGGAGATATTACCTTAAACACCTTCATTGACGTTGTCATACCCTGCAGCACTATTTAACATATACTTTACCATATCATTCAATTCTTTTTTAGTAACCGATAGTAGAAACATTGAGACATAATTATTTTCAGATTGTTTGTTTTGATACTTTGATTTATTCATTTATGTGGCAACTTTGATTTGGAGTGAAAGGGCTGTAAGTAATGCAAATTGCTTACTGTTACTTTGATAACTTGTTTACTTTGATGCTATCTCTACTTTGTTATTTTTTTACATTGATATTGTTACTTTGATGCTAGTTTTAAAACTTTGAAGAAAGACTGATGTTCAAAAAAAATTTGATTTTTAAATAAGGAATTTTTTTTAAACTTATAACTTTTTGTAATCTGAAACGAAAAAAAATTAAATAAAAACTTTTTGGAAACAAAGTTTTTCAAAGAAAAGTAAAGGCCATATTAAACTTAAGACCAGCAGATACAAATACTTGTTAACGTTAGATACAAAAACGACCAGAAATTACTATTAAAGAATAAATGAAACCAGAAACGAACAGAAATTGAATAAACAATCAATGTAAACAAACATACGAAAAGGTACTAATATAAATGAATAAATAAATCTTAGCTTTAAGTGTTTACAGTTAAGGAAGGGGGCAGTTTCCATACTCTTGTTTGTAGTGAAACTATATTTGTCTTGAACAGTCATAGAACAAAATTATAAAGTTAAAACATTATAAAAACAAATATATTAAACATTATAAATTATATGTATTAAACATATTAATATTAAACGTATATATTAAAACATTATATTAAACTTATATATAAAACGTATATATTAAAAATTATAAAGTTAAACTGAACATTTGATGTGTATTGACATTAGTTGCTGAAAGCTCATCAGTTCAAAATCTCACTGCCATTTTTATGTTTATTTACTATATTAAGTGAAACAGAAAATATTTTTAGTATAATTCGTATGCAGTAAAGTGCCAGTGACGCAGAAGGTTTGAAACTTTTATCGTGAGAGAAGGGGACGTAACCCTAACTCTTGTTAAAAGTGATTTTTCTTCGTTTCAAGCTTTATTTGCATATTCAATTCAAATTTCACTCGTTTTAATATTTATTTATTTATTTATATTAGTATCTTTCTTATGTTTCCTTGTATTGATTGTTTATTTAATTTCTTTTCGTTTTCGGTTTAATTTATACATCAGTAACAATTTTTTTTTCGTTTTAAACTTGATTTCCGTGTTCAATTTAAGCATTACTCGCCTTAAGATTCATTTATGTTAGTACTTGTATGTCGTTTTGCTATGATTGCTAATTTAATTTCTGTTCGTTTTGGGTTTCTTTTATTTTTTAATATTTCTGTTCGTTTTAGGTTTAATTTATTCTTTAATAGTAATTTCTGGTCGTTTTGATTTTGAATTTAACAGGTATCCATATCTGCTGATCTTACTTTTCATATGGCCTTTACCTTTCTTTGAAAAACTTACTTTTTTTAGCGTTTCTGTAAACGTTAATGTAAAAGAAAAAAACAAAATATTGGTGAGTGACGTACCGTCAGAAAAAGAAAGAAACACTTTTCTTGAGGCAAGCCTTTTGAGATTAGGTTTTCATCACGAAAGTTTAAGACATATTAACTGAAAGAAAACAGAAGAAAATGAGCATTTCCCCTCCCCCATGCCAAAAACTGGTTAAAATAAGTGCTACTACTACTACTAATAACTCACTGTAGCACCAAGCCACCTGAGGCCAACACCGCGACGCACGCTCCTCCTCCAACCTAATCCATTCAAGGCCTACCTCTTTACACCCTCCCAGGAAGTTCTCATTTCCTTTAAATCTTTATTTATGACATCCTCCCAACTCAGACAAGGACGACCTGCTTTCTGTGTAACCACAGACGGTTGGCAAAAAAGGACAATCTTCGGCAATCGGTCATCCTTCATCCACAGAACATAGCCTGGCCATCTCAACCTTTCCTTCATTATAGCCCTAGAAAGTGTGATTGAACCACATTTTTCGTACAACCTACTGTTTGAAATACGGTCAGTCAACCGATTACCCAGAACAATCCGTAGGCAATTCCTCTGGAAAACATCTAGTAAATTTTCATCTGCTTTTCGGAGCGCCCATGCTTCATGCTTGATTTTAACAATTTAAGCCTTAGAGGTAAGCTTTTTATTCAGCTCAAAAGCTTGCCAAATAACTCAAGTTTTCTAGATTATAAACCTGAATTACTCTCAAAGTTATAACAGAATTTATACCTATATTCTGGGCCAGGGTACCAAACCTTGAAACTGACCAGAAGCTATAAAACTCACTCCTGTGCTTTGGATTTTGGGGAGAGCATATCTATTAAGAATTACTGTCAAACAATATATTAAGCACATGTATTTTTTTATGTTTTGCAATTTTTCGAATTTGAATCTTGAGATACTGTCAAATTTTCAATGAGACCTTGGTTGTGACATTCACCTGTTATTTCGTTATATTTATTAAATTATTTTATTTATTAAATTATAAAATTTACATATAATACTTATCATGTAAATATTCATAGATAATATATATATATATATATATATATATATATATATATATATATATATATATATATATATATATATATATTTATTTTATTCAGCAAATATAATAGTCTTTATAAACGTAACAATTTGTATATAACAATATTGTATAGACTTACGTTTAATATTTATTATATATGTATTATATATTACATTATTTATTAAATAGTTTATTAATTTATTAAGTAATATTAGTAATTTTATTACTTTATATTAAGTTTTGTCAGCTTTATCCGATCAATCTCACACTGATTGAAGATATACAACAGATGCAAAATCAGTTCAACAAATTTCACCCAAATAGATTTGAAACAGGAGCCCTAAAACTCCTTCTTCTTTATATCTATACCATTTGCACTCCAGGATTGTTTGTCTTATTGCCTTCGTCCTCACAGTGTAAGGCTTAGAGGTCTTTTTATCTTCAGAGGTCTCTTTGTCCTCATAATATAAAGCTCAGAGGTCTTTTTGTCTTCGAAGTCTCTTTGCCCTCAACGTAACAGTTGTTATGTTGCATCATAGCTTTATAAAAGTTTACAAAGTGAGCTAATAATTTCTGAGGAAAATAAAGCTATTCTCAGAGGCTGTTCAAAGGCTTTACGTTTTACTGAATATGCAATTATCTAGGTAATTTCTTTTCTTTTCTTTGGCTAGTGCTTTGGCAATGGTTTCTGGAACGATGTTTGGAGTATGGTAAGTATCCTCTGTTTCATCTTACGACTCGAGAAACTGGATTGAGTTTTTAAGCAGAAGTTCTCTCTGTGAGGAGCAGGGGTAAGAGGACTTAGATTTTATTTTCGTGGGAAGAGGGTATTTTTTTTCATATCCTTATGCTAAAAGATATGTTCCGATTTTCTTATATTTTTGGTTAGTGTGCTAAATACTCTTTAAAAAAAATAGCTATAACATCTCATTCTTTGGAAGGGATAAAGAGGCCTTGGATACCTGGGGATGGAAGAGTATGTACAGTTGATTTGACCTCGAGTGGCTTGGTGCTGCGGAGAATTAGCAGTAGCCGTATATTTTATCGGCTCAATATTTTTACTTGGAGTTGATATACATTGAAATGTTACTGCTTGTTGGGAAGCTCTGGTACAACACAATTCCAAGAAAAATAAAGTTTGATTAGTTTTATTGAATTTAAATTACTTCTTGTTTCTTGTAAGCCTCTTGTATCTTAAAATGCCTCTTTTATCATGTAAATTTCCTCTTGTATTTAATCTAAGTTGCTTCTTAATTGTTTTTGTTTCTTGTAAGAATTCTAAATCTGTTGTATGCGCAATTGCAAGTATTTCTCTACTGTCAAAATTGACCAGAAATGCTCAAACATCTACAAAAGCAACAATACAAAGAGCAAAATAAAAAGTAAAGAATGATATAGGAATTTATAATGGACATCAATAAAGACATGTGACAAGACTAATTTAAGACGATCACAAATTACTATGAATGAATGAATGAAACTCACACAAATTAAAGTGAGCATTTAGGTGCAGCTCGGAAACGACTAACTTGAGTTGGAATTGAGTTGAACTACTTGAGTAAAATTGAGTCTGCCGCCCTTTTATACTAACAAAAAGCTAATGTATCTTTTAAGTTGAGACTCGATCCTCATCGGGGAGCAATCAGGGCTCGGTCTTCACCATTCGCAGGAAGACCGATTAATTTAAATACGTTTTCTCCACAGCGGGTGCTCTTGACATTTTTTAGCTCTAGTGCAAGATTAGATGCTGGGTTTGACATGGCCAGAAGAAAAACATTTAGCGTTTCTTCTACAGAGTGAGTAACATATCTAATGAAAGGACGCACATCACCCTGCTGGGCAGCTTCTAAAGCTCGGAAATACGGAATCTTTTCTTCTTTATTGACAATTATGAGAGGATATTTAGCTCGCATCAATATTAGAGACATTAGAAGTCTGGAAGTTCTTCCATTTCCATCTGTAAATGGGTGTATTGATACCAGCTTAAAATGAGCTAGTGCAGCGTATTTTATCGGATGCAAGCTTCTGGCGTCAGTTGAGTTGAGCCAGCTGATAAATTCACTCATAAGAAAATTTACTTCTTGAGGAGGTGGAGGCTTATGACCGTTAACAAACACCTGGGTATGACGGTAAGCTCCGCTTTCACTCGGGTCTACTAAACCCAGCACATAACTATGTATATGTAATAAATTTTCCTCTGATATATCGCTTGGTTTGTTAAGCAGAGTACTGTCGAGATATTTTAAAGCGTTATCTATTCCAAGAATCTCATTGTATTCAATTAAACTTTTATCGGGTATAGGGTTTCGACTTTCAAGTATCAAGCGTGTCTGTGCTAAAGTCATAGTATTACCTTCAATCCCGACTGTATGGTAAACATAGCGAGACTTAATATCATTTGAAACTTCTTTAAAAACATCTGAATCTGAAAACGTCACAATTTCATCTTTCTTTCTTGCAATATTCTGTTGCAAACACTCATCAAGTTTGTTTACTAAAGGCAACGTTCTTTTGTGGTTCTCTAAGGCCCCGGGATGGCAAGGAGATATATTCAGGGCTCTTTGGTAATAAAAATCTGCTTCCATTAAATTTTGTCCTATTCTCTCAAGATATTCACCATAAGAGTTCAAAATGTTTGGATTGCCAGGTGCTAAATCTAAAGCACGCTGGAATAAGATCAGTGCCTTTTCCTGATTACCTGATTTTGTCATTTTAATGGCGTAGTTCATTGAAAGTATAGCTTCTTCAGTTGCAGAGTTGGGAATAGCTTCGTTTTTGTATTCAAAGTTGATCATTCTTTATCCTATGCTTACCTGTAAATGAGGTATATTAAGCTTATGCATCCTTTTATTTTATTATATGACGTCATGACAAGTCATTATAACTTATCATCACGTCATGATATCGTGATAATACAAAAGTAACATTGAGCATTGTATTATTCTTACAAGTCTCAGAACTATGTAATTTATTGTTGTAAGTTACTATATACGGCGTCATTTGTGTGTAAAATCACTTTATATATGAAGATGAAGCTTTTTTTCCAAAATTATATTTTGTTTAATAATGTGTTTTTTGACCAAACAGTCTGTGGTAACAAATTGTAAGTAAGGAGCGGTCCGGCTCAATTGTAACCGATACTCTAAAAAACGAAATTTTGATACTGATTAATGCATCGAAAGAATTTGATTTTTATGCTGACTTTAAATATAAAAGTTTTACCAAGTTTAGCCTTGTCCATCAAAGCTACGAGCCTGAGAAAATTTCTCTTATTTTCGAAAAAGGGGGGAAACACCCCTTAAAAGTCATAAAAGCTTAATGAAAATCACAACATCAAATTCAAAATCATTTTTTACTTGAAAAACGATCAGAAATTTAATAAGAAACATGTTTTTCGACTGAAAGTAAAGAGCGACATTAAAACTCAAAACGAACAGAAATTATTATATATATGAGTCAATACCTCGCTCTTTACGCTAAAGTATTTTTAGTACTTTCAAAAGAGCTATTTATTCTAATTAACCGGCATTTGTGACTCAGGGGTCATCCTAAGAATTGAAACAAAATTCGATTTTTAGCGTAAGAGCAAGATATTAAAAAAAGGTAAGAGCCCCTTCATATACGTAATACTTTTATTTGTTTTAAGTTTTAATGTTGCTCCTTACTTTTAGTTGAAAAACTTGTTTTTTTTATTTATTGCTTACAGAAATGTTAAAGATAGGTTTTATTTTTTAAATGAGCCTTTAAATATTTCTCAAGGATGGTTCAGCACCGCACTAGTGACATCAACAAAAAGAAAATGAATGCAAAAAAGAAACATATTCCTAAGCAGAAAAGTGATTTTCTTTGTTGATCTGGAGAAAGGAGACAATAATTTCTCCAATAACAGTGTCAGTTACGATCATTTTCGGCTTTTGGTTTCGGTCAGACACTGGTTTAATGAATTTCAGGCTATTTTTTTTTTTGTTCCTATAATTTTGTATTCGCAGCAAACAGTTTTCATTAAGACTAACTAAAATAATAGTTACTGTCTCTGAATCAGATTTTTTTTCAAATTTTTTGTTTTGGAATTTCCATAACTTTGGACTAGGATTTGTTCTTTACTAGGTTTGTACCTTGCTGTTATCCAAGTTTTCGATTTCATAGTCAGAAATTTTAGCTTTGGAATGTTTGCAACATCCTCTGACAGAGATGTCAGAGTGACATCTCTGAGGTCACTGTTTAAGTGACCTCAGAGATGTTTAAAATATATTTAAGTTAGAAATGTCTAAGATTTTGACACTAATCTGGCAAGATGAGCATACGCTGGATACCTATTTAACCCCGCCTTTTGAATATAAGAATTGTGACGTCATTTGTAGTTGCGCTTTTTTCTAATGGGTGTCTAAAGCCTATAGAATTATCTAAGATTAAGAGTTTATCAAACAAAACTACATATTTCTAGCTTGAACGATTTAGCCTTTAGTTAATGTATCGGATATACACATACAGTCAGATTTCACGGTAACAAATAGCCGAACATATAGTAACAACCACAGTTTTTCAACATTTCCCGACACAATTGTTTTTTTATTTCTATTGTTTTTTTTTAATTGACGTTTTTTATTTCAATTTTTTTATGAATGTAGTCAAAAACAGACTTAGAAGCAGTTACAAGACTTGCTCCTTAACCTTTTTGAACACATCCATGAACAAACATTACCCTCTTGCCTAATGATAAATCCTGCATGTAAAAAATGGACAAATTGTATAGACTACATTCATTGCCCTGGGGGCTGCGGAGGCATGACATCCCAAGAGAGTTAACTATTAGACATCTTGACTATTTTGAACAAAACGGCTTCTTGAACCCTCTGGTGGTGTGTGAAATCGGATGTCTGAGGAGTTAGGGGAGCTAAAAAAGGAATGAGAGGGGGACTGGTTGCCCTCCAACCACTTTTTAAAAGCTTCTTCAACATACTCTAAGAGTTTAAACTTAATACCCTCAGCAGTTCTTGTGATCTTGCAGATATACCTTTCTAGATAAACTGGATGCACAAAGTATCTTTAGATTAAGTTTAACTCGCCCCCTCAAGTTTCCCTGAAGTTTCATTTTAGCCTTTTAGAGCATATCTAGAATCACAAATTCCTTCTTTTCGGTAATGATAAATCCTGTATGTAAAAAACGGTAAATTTCACAATTTATAATCCTTACCCTGGGGGTATTGGCGGTCATTGCATTCCTGAAGGCATAGTTTGACTGCTTTAAACAAAATAGCTTTTTTAAATTTTGATCAGTGATGAGAGGAGGGAGCATTTAAAGGGGGCATGAGGGATTACTCTCTGATAGCTCTTCAATATCCCCTAAAGTTTTCAATTTAATACCTTCAGTCGTTCTTTAGATATTGATTGAAGGTTCTAGCGGTGCCGATTTAGGTGACACACTGCCACCGGTGCCACTACCGGCCTCTACTAGGGCATAGTATCGCGCTTGAGTGGTCCTGCGGACTCCACAAGTTCTTCCCACACTAATATTATAACCTGTACGATAAGCATAATACCTATGGGAGGAATTAAGTGCCATGCTATTTGGCCCAAGGTGCCAAGACCTGTGTTACCACTGATAGATATGATTTTGGAAGGGGAAGGGTCCTCCGGAAGATACTACAATGACAATAGTTCTCACAAATCTTTCTAACCTGATCGGGTCTCGGGGAAAATAATCTAATACAGTCGTAGAAAACAACTCACTTTTATTACCAATGTCAATCCCAATATCACAATCTCAATTCTAAATAGGAACTAACTTCAAATGTATTTAAAGACAAAAGGTAAGCTCTTTTTTCCTCTTTGTATAAGCACCCTCTTTTGTATAAGCTCCCCTCTTTCTCCATAGTGTCACAAAGTGAGCCAATAAATGTATGGGTAGTCAAAATTGAATTTGTTTTACGCATAAATTACATTCAACGGGAATAATTAGCTAGAGTAAATGAATGAATGAATTACTGTATTTAAAGCCATTTTTCAGGCCGTATACATACATATACAACAACAAACAAATTGAATCATGTAACACTCGACTTTCGAATAATGAGACCCTTCCGGACAAAATTACTCATTGCTACTATATTTATTTCACCTATTTTTCCAAACATTATAAAGAGGGAAAGAGGGAGACAGTTTGCTCGCACCGGCATCCAAGACCTCAGGCATTCTTTTGGAATTCCTAATTTAAAATATAACTCTTCACCATAATTTTCTTTCACCTTATAGTAAGAACTTAAGCTTTCCGACTGGCTAAGGTCGTTCCATCATTTCTGAATTTCTTTGTCTTCCAGTCTTGTTTGGATCTCTGACAGAAAGACTTTGTGATCTGAGATTGGGCCATCTCCTCCATTCCATGCATACGATAAATCTGTGCTGTCCAGGAGTTTTTTTGACATGGAAGGGCCATGAAGATTTTTATTCCAGGATAAGTAATTCATCATACGCTGCTCTGATGAGTCTTGAGGAGGGACATTGCAGTATTTTCAGCCAAAACTTAATTAATTGGATCTGTATATGTTTTCTCATGGAGAAAAGTCCCAAATCTCCCTTGATGAAAAGTGTGTGGGTTGTGGCGTGCAGACCTAGCATTCGTTTATAATATTGCAGCTGTAGAGTTTCTAATGAATTTGCCACTCATACTTCTCCTCCATAGTGGAGGATTAGCCTTATTTTTGAGTTGAATACGTTTTTGTGCATCCCTAAGTCACCTATTCCCGTCAAATTTCTGTTCTGAACAGCGTTGCCATTGTTGCTTTTCCTCGATTTGCCATCTTCGAAATATGATTGCTCCATCTTCTATTCGATGTTAGATGAAATCCTAAATATATTGCCTGAGACACAACCTTCACAGCTTCAGACACAACCTTCACAGCTTCAGACACAACCTTCACAGCTTCACCTTTCAAATTCAAACTTTCTTCATCTTTATTTCCTGTTGATAGTCTACGGCAGAAAATCATCACTTCTGTCTTTTTTGTGCTAGTTTCCATTTTCTTTTCCTCTAAATATTTAGCTGCCAAATCTAACAGAATTTGTAGCTCCGAACTGGATCTGGCGAACAAGGCAATATTATCCGCAAATAATAGTAATGATAATATTTTATTTCCAAGGTGTACAACTGGTGCCCACCTTTTTTCAAAGTATTCGGCGAGATCGTTTATAAAAATAGCAAAAAGTTTCGGTGATAGGGTACTAACCTGTTTTACATCTTTTAACATTAAAAAAAACTCTAGATATACCGCCTCCTGCTATCTTTACCACATTTCTGGTCAAACAATACATCGAAAGAAGAACCCTTAAAAAGGGTGGTGGAAATCTTGTTCCTAAGAGCATTTTAAACAGAATATACGGTCAACATTGTCAAATGCTCTACCTAAATCAAGAAAAGCCGCGTACAACTTTCCGTTTCCCTTGCAATACTTACTAATCAATGCATTTAGAACAAACATTCGATCAGATGGTGAGTACCCTTTACGGAAACCGGCTTGCTCTTCTCTCAGAATTTTCCTCTCATCCAGCCATAATTCCAGCCTTTTGTTTAAGATTTTGTCCAAAATTTTTCCAAGACAGTCTTCTTTTTTTCCGTTCACATTCATTGTCGAAATATATGCTTTTTTGGTTCCCCTTTTTTGGTATCTTTTCAAGTAAAGGACTCCGTATCACCTCAGCAAATTTTGAAGATACGTCATTTACATTTCCCGTATTTTCCTCAATCTCAGATGCTAGGGCATTTAACTGTTGTACCATCCAGTGTTTCCACTTCTGATTTTTTAAAACCCCTAAAATGCTGGTGGAAAATCCCTAGAAATCCGTGTTTTCGATGCCAAAATCCCTAAAAGTAATCCCATTTTCTGACTTTTTTCTAAGTCAGAAATAAAGCCTTATTTTGCTGTCTTTTAATAGCAATTATTCAAGACGACTTATTTTATTACTCAAGAACTTTTACTTGTACTAAAATACATCCTTTTGACGTCTCAATCAATGCTTTGTATTTATCAACTAGTTAAGTTAGGTTTTGATTTACAGATTCCGGTGCCAGATCTCCGATTCTGGACCATATAAATATATTATATTTATTTGTTTTTCTTTGCCTTTATTTTTTCATTCTCTATTACTATTTTTGTAACGCCCTTTTTTTATTTGACTTGGTACGAAGGATTGGCATGAATGATATCCAACCGGTCGCTTTTTCAAGCATCATTTTTGTTTTATGTTTTTACATATTGAGTTGTGCTTTTGTTAATTAAAATGTCTGAAATTTTTTCTCGAATTTGGAAAATCCTATTTTCCAAGGAGGGGGGAGGGGTAAACACCTAAAGCATTCTCCTAGAATGCTCTTTCGAGATTGCCGATCGGTGAAAAAAATCACTAGATTCTGGAACAAAATCACTAAGTCAGGTCATAAATCATTATATTATTGAAGAAAGTCACTAAATAAACCAAAAATTCACTAGGATTATAAAACTATTTATTAGTGCAATGAATAGTTATTTTGCATCTGTACTATATTCTATACAGGCGCACCAACAGGAAGGGCGTAAAATTACTTCACTAGATGTGGAAAAATACCTTTAGATTGGTGTTTTGTTATTCTCGTGTGAAAATTACCCTTGAAATTTTGAAAAATGACTTTTAAGATGTTTATGCAAAGAATAGAACAAAATTCTTGCTTCCTCCATGTATTTTCTGGATTTAATACCCTTGGCTTATCTCCCGATCGGTGAAAATTAGTTATCGGTGACCTAATCGAAGACTCTTTTACTTTTTAGTTTTTCCCTTGTCCATTCAAAACCTCTGTTTTTCTCCTAACAAATATGGAAACTATCGGGACAACAGCAAAAATTTTGAAGATGACCTTTTTTGCTATTTAATAGAAAAAAAATATGTCGTGCCATTCACAAATTTTAATAAGCATCGGTCTTATTGTTTCTTTAATAAATTAAATAGAGCGAGGGATTGCGGAGGGGACAACCCATTTCATATACGGAGTAATTTCTGTTCGTTTTAAGTTTTAATGTCGCTCCTTACTTTCAGCTAAAAAAATTAGTTTTTTTATATTTAATTTCTGAACGTTTTTGAATTAATGCATGTTTGGTTTTGGCTCTCCGCACATAAATTATTAAAATGAAATTTGTATATTAATTCTTTTTTTGGCTAAATGGCTTTCTCTTACTTTTGATCAGACGATTTTGAGAAATAAGGGGTGGATAAGGAGGCCTAGTTGCCCTCCATTTTTTGGTTACTTAAAAAGGCAACTAGAACTTTTAATTTTTAACGAACGTTTTTATTAGTAAAAAATATACGTAACTTAAGAATTAACTTACGTAACAAACTTTCATAACCTTATATTTTTAGTATGTATACGAGGGGGTTGGTACCCTCGTTAATACCTCGCTCTTTACACTAAATCTTAACTTTTCTCCCAATTCTTTAAGAATGACCCCTGAATCAGAAAGGCCGTAGAATAAATAGTTGAAATTACTAAAAATACTTTAGCATAAAGAGCAAGGTATTTATCTCCTCTTAAATACCTCGCTCTTTATGCTAAAGTATTTTTAGAACCCCTCATATGCGTAATAATCTCTGTTCGTTTCAAGTTTCAATGCTACTTCTTCCTTTCATTTGAAAAAACGTTTTCATGTTTATTTTTCATTGTTTTCTTATAGTAATGCTAGAGAATCCTGCGCCCTTTTCATTGAATTTTTCATCCCCCATGACAGATTCCTCCAAGGAAAGATCCTCCAACATAGCCCCCTCTCCTCAGCCCCACCCCCAAACAAAATAAAATCCCCCTGAAAACGTCTGTACACTTCCCAATAACCATTACTATATGTAAACACTGGTCAAAGTTTGTAGCTTGCAGCCCCTCCCCCAGGGATTGTGGGGGAGTAGGTCATCCCCAAAGACATAGTTATTATAGTTTTCGACTATGCTGAACAAAATGGCAATCTCAAAATTTTGATCCGTTGACTTTGAGAAAAAAATGAGCGTGGGAGGGGGCCTAGATGCCCTCCAATTTTTTCGGTCACTTAAAAAGGGCACTAGAACTTTTCATTTCCATTAGAATGAGCCCTCTTGCGACATTCTAGGATCACTTGGTCGATACAATGACCCCTGGAAAAAAAAATAAATAAAAAAAAATAAACACGCACCCGTGATTTGTCTTCTGGCAAAAAATACAAAATTCCAGATTTTTGTAGATAGGAGCTTGAAACTTCTAAAGTAGGGTTCTCTGATACGCTGAATCTGATGGTGTCATTTTTGTTAAGATCCTACGACTTTTAGGGGGTGTTTCTCCCTATTTTCTTAAATAAGGCAAATTTTCTCAGGCTCGTAACTTTTTATGGGTAAGACTAAACTTGATGAAACTTATATATTTGAAATCAGCATTATAATGCGATTCTTTTGATGTAGCTATTGATATCAAAATTCAATTTTTTAGAGTTTTGGTTACTATTGAGCCGGGTCGCTCCTTACTACAGTTCGTTACCACGAACTGTTTAAAAAAGGAGTCAAAATATAAAAGTGATTGTACTTATCAAGAGGAATGATAAATGTGAAAGTAAATTCTGGTTTAACAGGGAGGAGATACAAGTTGTGGATAAAATTAAGTATCTTGGATATATTTTTCAAAGTAATGGAAGATGGAATTCTCATATAAAGGAAACGTTGAACCGAGGAAGACCAGCAATGTTTACAGTTTTCCGGGATAATGTCTTGGGAATAAAGAATTTTTCGTTACATAAAAGGGTCTTTTTATCGAGAATATTACCCATTCTACATTACGGAGCAGAGATTTCGGGGCATGAGAGAGCGGCTCAGATAGAGTATTCAATTAGGGTACTTTAAGAGATTGTTTGGGCTGCATTGAACAATTCATTCCCAGTTTTTAAATGGCGATCTAGGTATACGGCCCCTAATAAATATAGACTAGTCTCAATGATTAAATTTCGGTTGAAAGTCGTCCAGTTACTGAGTGACAGGCTGCTTAAGGCAGCTTATGAAGATCTACTCTCGCAGGAAAAAAAAGATCATGGCCACTAAAAATAAAAGACATTTTAGACAAAACAGGGTTTTCCTGTCTTTGGAATGAAGGTAGAGGACTAACGGATATAAATAAAAATTGGGAAAATAAGATTAAGATAGTACTAGAGAATGAAAAGATTCAAAAATGAAGTAAGGAGATAAAAAAAAATCAGAAATATTAAAGTTTTTTAAGGATTTTAAGGTGGTTTATGGGCAGGAGTTCTACTTTAAGCTGAATTTACCGGCTAGATATTTAGCCCAGCTTGGGCCTAACTGCATGCCAACTAGTGCAAGATTTATAAAATACTAGCTGTTCGGGTGGCGCTTTGCACCACCCCAACACCTAGTTGGTGGGGCGCTTCACGCCCCCCAAGCCCCCGCGGGCGTAAGCCGTTACGCGCCATTGTTGTTGTGTCCCAACTGTGAATATAGACTTATATATATATATATATATATATATATATATATATATATATATATATATATATATATATATATATATATATATATATATACTAGCTGTTGGGGTGGCGCTTTGCGCCACCCCAACACCTAGTTGGTGGGGCGCTTCGCGCCCCCCCAAGCCCCCCGCGCGCGTAAGTCGTTACGCGCCATATTAGTTACGCGCCATTGTAGCTGTGTCCCTGTGTCCCACCTGTGAATAGAGATAGATATAAATATATATTTTTAACTACGTAAAACATGCGAATTGCCACCCCAACACCTAGTTGGTGGGGCGCTTCGCGCCCCCCAAGCCCCCCCGCGCGCGTAAGTCGTTACGCGCCATATTAGTTACGCGCCATTGTAGCTGTGTCCCTGTGTCCCACCTGTGAATAGAGATAGATATAAACATATATTTTTAACTACGTTAAACATGCGAATATACAACATTCTTCGCTGTCCCATTGTCTATGCATATAAATAGCATTTATATTCCCTGTGTCCCGGTTTGTGTCCTGGTGTCCCAGTTTGTAATTTCTCTTTGAGTGTCCCGGTCGTCATTTATATTCCCTGTGTCCCAGTGTCCCGGTCGTCATTTGTGTCCCGGTGTCCCGGTTTGTAATTTCTATTCAAACAATCCCTGTGTCTCAGTCGTCGATTATATATCCCGCCTGTGCCCCCGGCGTCCCCGTTGTAGTTGTGTCCCTGTGTCCCAGTCGTCATTTATATTCCCGGTTGTGATTTGTGTCCGGGTGTCCCAGTCTGTAATTTTTCTTTGAGGTTCCCGGTTGTCATTTATATTCCCTCTGTGTCGGTCGTCATTTGTGTCCCGGTCTGTAATTTATCTTTGAGTGTTTTTTCTTTTTAGTTTTTTACATTTTTTCAGTTTTTTTTTCTTCTTTATTTTTCAGCGTCACTATGAAGTACATATCCCCGAACCTTTGTTTTTTTACTTAAATCTGGTAGGCATTGATGACCTTATCCAAGTCAAAATCCCAAACCCAATCATCATCGCTATCATTTTCAGTTTTGATATGTTTTGACTCTCGCTTTCCAGGTGGATTTTCATCTAACTGCGCGGTTTTGCGTTCTTTAGCCGCAAGCCTGTTTTCTTGCTGTTCTTGTGATTCCTCGGCACGCTTTCTTTTCTTACTTTCTCTATCAGCTGCAAGCCTGTTTTCTTGCTGTTCTTGTGATTCCTCGGCACGCTTTCTTTTCTTACCTTCTCTATCAGCAGCAAGTTTTTTGGCATAGACTCTTTGAGCAGCTTCCTCGGCTGTTGCCATTGTAGGTTCTTCAGTCATTTTACAATTAAATATTTTTCCGTGAACGCATGTCTTAAATATCTTTAATGACGTCACCGTCATAGCAAAAATGACGACAACTAATTTCATGACGTCAGCCGACACAGAAACATGACGTCACCTGATCCACAGATCCACAGACAGACAACTTATTTTTATATATATAGACTAGCTGTTGGGGTGGCGCTTCGCGCAACCCCAACACCTAGTTGGTGGGGCGCTTCGCGCCCCCCCAAGCCCCCCCGCGCGCGTAAGTCGTTATGCGCCATATTAGTTACACGCCATTGTAGTTGTGTCCCTGTGTCCCACCTGTGAATATAGATAGATTTATATATGTGTTTCAAACTACGTAAAAATTGCGAATATACAACATTCTTGGCTTTCCCATTGTCTGTCCATATACAAAGCCGTATGTACTAATAATGACGTCATATGCAAACACTCTTTTTACAAACAAACAAACATGCATACACACAACTCGTTTTTATATAGATAGATAGATAGATAGATACAATACAAATTAACTACGTAAAACTTGTGAATATACAACAGTCTTCGCTGTCCCATTGTCTGTGCGTATAAATAGATTGTCAGGTTTACCGACCCTCAAAGATGCAACATACAATTGTACATTGGTAAAGCAATCTGTATTAAGATCTATACCGCATTTTTCTAGTGATTACCCTTGAGCTTTGTTGATGGTGGTTGCAAATGCTAATCGAATTGGGAATTGCAATCTTTTAAATTGAAAAAGCAGATCCGTTGGAATCATGGGAATGCGAGGAATAAGAACAGCCTCACCCTCATAAGGCCCTGTCAAGATTGTGGCCTCTATTAGGTTTTCCATTGTTTTTTTTTACGGCAAGTCGCGTGCCATTGCAAAGCTTTGGTGGGTTGATATTTCTTAAAAGTATTATTGGTACGCCTATTTTTAGTTGTAGCACGTGTGGTGGAAACCCTGAAGGATCTATGGAATTAAAAAATTCAGATGGATAATTAACCGCTTCATTTGGTTCCAAAATACAAATTAACTGCGTAAAACTTGCGAATATACAACATTCTTAGCTGTCCGATTGTCGCTGCATATAAATAGATTGTCAGGTTTACCGACCCTCGAACATGCAACGTACAATTGTCCATGGGAAAAACAATCAGTATTAAGATCTATACCACATTTTTCTAATGATTGACCTTGAGCTTTGTTAATGGTGATTGCAAATGCTAATCGAATTGGGAATTGCAATCTTTTAAATTGAAAAGGCAGATCCGTTGGAATCATGGGAATGCGAGGAATAAGAACAGCCTCACCCTCAAAAGGCCCTGTCAAGATTGTGGCCTCTATTAGGTTTTCCATTGTTTTTTTTTACGGCAAGTCGAGTGCCATTGCAAAGCTTTGGTGGGTTTATATTTCTTAAAAGTATTATTGGTACGCCTATTTTTAGTTGTAGCACGTGTGGTGGAAACCCTGAAAGATCTATGGAATTTAAAAATTCAGATGGATAATTAACCGCTTCATTTGGTTCCAAAACTGTGTCAACTGACTTATAAAGGACGGCCAATATTTAAACAATATTGTTGATTTCGTGGACGTCTATATTTTTGAGTGCGAGAATCGCTCTTTCACTTAGCCATTTATCATTTTTATAATTTTTTAGAATATTCGGAAATACTTTTTCAATCAATTCATTTTTGGACGTCACTAAATTACAGAAATCAGCAGGTAGTTGTATACGTCCTGAAATTGAGTCTACTGGGAGCTTTCCGTTTCCCATTGCCAGCAATTGATCTGAAAATGTTTGACCAGAATCATCGTTTTGCAATCGGACACGCATATTTGTAGTTAATTTTAATGTTTTTACGTGTGCCCATAAATTAAAATTTTTCAGGCAAGCATTCATTTCGTCTGCAGGAGTTGATCTAGGTATTATAGGTAATGTTTGCCTGAAATCTCCCGCAAGCAATATTAAGGTGCTGCCAAAGGGTTTCGACTTCCCTCGCAAATCTTTCAAGCATTGATCCAGAGCCTCGAGCGATTTTTTGTGTGCCATTGTGCACTCATCCCAAATAATAAGTTTGCATTGCTGCAATACTTTACCCATCCCAGATGATTTGGAAATATTGCACGTGGGAGTTTCTGTAGAATGCAAGTTCAGAGGCAATTTCAAAGCGGAATGAGCAGTTCTTCCACCAGGCAGCAATGTTGCTGCTATTCCGGACGACACAATTGCCAACGCTATATCATTTTTTGATCGAATTGATGCCAGAATCAGTTTTATCACAAACGTTTTACCAGTACCTCCTGGCGCATCCAAAAAGAAAATTTCTCCAACGTTGTTATCGACACAATGCATTATCGTATCATAAATGTCTTTTTGTTCTGACGTTAACTTGGAAATGTTATTTTGTACATACGACAATAGATCACTCGTACTGTAACTTTGTTCACGATCCAATTCTACAAATGTCGAAACAGCAGCGATACGGTTAGGTGAAGGCATTCCCAAATTCTGAAGAGGTTTGTTTGCCATACTTACGCACAAATCTTCTATAACAACAAAAGTGTAGTTATAAATTTCTGATGTAAAATCAAAAGTCATATCTGACGTCTCTAACTGTTTTCGATGGAGTATATCTTCGAACATTTTTGACCTATATTTTTCCCATAACTCTGTAGGAGCTGATGGAGAGCAAGCTGTTAAAATGATGCCAAACAATGCACGAATTTGACTTGGGGTTGACGTTTCGCACGCGTCATTGATGCAGTTATCCCAGTGTTGGTCATTCTCCAATAAATTCAGAGCTTGGCATGCACTACGGTAAGTGTCATGTATAGTACCATTTACAGTCCTCAAATACTCAAAGGATGTCGGACCGGGTACATTCACCAAAAGCAGGCGTAGAAAGAAGCATTCATGTTGATTGGGGTGAACGGTGTAGAGTCTTCCTATCGTGGTATCTTTGAAGATGGTAGGTTGGCCGTCGACTGACTTACCCTGTTTTCGACGTTCAAATACTTTATTTTTAGTATTCCACGTGTAATACGAAGGCACTTCAGTATACAGCAGTTTTTTTGCAAAAGAATCATTTTTGCAAAGTGAAAAAAAAGCTGTTAATGTTGTATCCGGTGGATTCAGGACTCTTTGTTGCTCGTTGGTTTCCGTGAAATAAACACGTTGACCATTCTGTAAATGTACCGCTAAGTGAACAACAGCTGGACTACGTTCATGTATCGGAAATGAAAGAATTCGCCAAACAGCTTCATTACTGCTTATGTATCTTCCAGCCTGATATTCTACGATTTCATCGAAATCTTTGATTTCGGGCTGCAAGCCAAAAACTGCCATGTCACTGCCTTTGTTGACGTTTTTACATATGTATTTGATTGCCTTTACGGAGTTACAGTATTCAACGTTTATGTGTGCATTAAATGTTTTTGATAATAATGGGGAATATGGAACAACCCACTGGTTATCTACTTCGATGGTGGTACCGTTACGCTTCTTTATTATTGCTGTTTTACCGCCATCTTCAGTAGATCTTCTTCTATATTTTGGGTAACCATCATTGCCAGTAATTGTTTTGGGTACTAAAAGTCGAGGATATTGCTTTGTGCACCTTCCTTTGGCCATGCATGGTGAATTTTCGTTCAGTGCACCGCAAGGTCCATGTATCATATTTTTTACAATAATATCATGTAACCCCTTATCGACATTTTTATCAGGTATTTCAGCGGAAATCACATCATCAATTTCGTTCGAAGTAATTTTTTTATGTAGCCAGATTAGTATATGTGCGTGTGGCAAACCTCGTTTTTGCCATTCCACTGAGTACATCCAGCATCGCACTGACCCAAACACTTCATGTTTTACAAGGTAGTTTATCAGTGAATTCAACTTTTGCCGGAAGACACGTGCAGTAATGTCATGCCTATGAACCGCCGATTGTCCTTGAAGTAAAAGCTGCAGTATCTCGTCCCAAGATTGATTACATGTAAATGTAATAAATAAATCTGGACGACCATAGAGACGAACATACGCAATAGCATCTTGAGCATATTCATGCATATGACGGGGACTGCCAGCATATGACGAAGGTAAAATTGTTAATCTTCCAACGTTTGTGGTATTACCGTCATTTATAACTGCATCTCGCAAATGAATGTATTGTTCAGAGCGGAGCTTGGTCTGATTCAGGCGGATATATAGCAAACGTTCTGATTCAATTTTAGCATACTTATCCACGACGAATTGGTGAAAAAATTCACGGCATTTTAAAATATAATTTTCTTCATCCTGCCGAATCATTAGTCTATAGGAATAATAATGCATTGCACTGCATTTCTTATTCATTTCTTTGTTAGTGGCTGGATTCATCAATTTAATATTAATGTGATAGCCGTCGGCTCCATCCCAAAAAATGATAGGATATTGTAGGGGATCGTAGCATCGATGAGTTTCAGCAATTCTTAACAACTGAGCGTTTCGCTTATGAAGAATAATATCTCGAGGTAAAAACTGATCACCGACCATAACGATTGCCACTTCGTCGATAGTCGGAGCATTGTATCTACGCACATGTTGGCCAGGAGGCGTTTTGTCAGCGGAAATAACAATTTTATGCGTATCAGTAGGCATCAAATCGATGGCTGTTTTGAACAGACGCACTAAATTATTATTTTCGTGGAAAAGATGTTGCAATTGGGAAACGATTGTCCTTTCAACTTTGGGAGAAATTTCGCAACGTGCATTCAATTCAGAATTTCTATCACTGATGAAGTACAATTGTAAAAATTTATGATTCTCGCCTGAGAATGGTAGAAGGGACCCTGCTTTATGATAAATTTGCCCTTTTACTTTGAAAGTAGACATAAATTGATCTGGATTTTCGATTTGGGCTCCAAACGACGTCATTTGGAAACATGAGTTGTATTTTCTGATTTTTGACAAAAAACGCTTAGATTCTGACGTAGTTCCAGTAAGGAAAGTCTTCAATGGCTCTGGTGGTGCAGCCAATAGAGGAAATTTAACTTTTCCTGAGGCGCAACACATTCCCATTGTTTCACCATTGAATTTCAAGGCCTTGCAATAGGGACAAATTTTAGACATTGTCCCGATTTGAACACATCTACTCAAGCTATAATCATCGACTGGGTTGTACCTGAATGCCAGGCGATAACTTTCAGGTTGCTCTGATTCCTCGGCACGCTTTCTTTTCTTACTTTCTGTATCAGCAGCAAGCCTGCTTCCGCGTTGCTCTGGTAGTTCCTCGGCACGCTTTCTGTTCTTTCTTTCTCTATCAGCCTCAAGCCTGTTTCCTTGCTGTTCTTTTGATTCCTCGGCACGCTTTCTGTTCTTTCTTTCTCTATCAGCCTCAAGCCTGTTTCCTTGCTGTTCTTTTGATTCCTCGGCACGCTTTCTGTTCTTTCTTTCTCTATCAGCCTCAAGCCTGTTTCCCTGCTGTTCTTTTGATTCCTCGGCACGCCTTCTTTTTTCACTTTCTCTTTTAGCAGCAAGTCTGCTTTCGCGTTGCTCTGGTAGTTCCTCGGCACGCTTCCTTTTCTGACTTTCTCTATCAGCAGCAAGTTTTTTGGCATAGACTCTTTGAGCATCTTCATCGGCTTTTGCCATGGTAAGTTCATCAGTCATTGTAAACTTAAACATTAATAGATTTCTACGTGAACATATGTCTTATATATCTTGAATGCCGTCACCGTCAAAGCAAAAATGACGACAACTAATTTCATGACGTCAGCCGACACAGAAACATGACGTCACCTGACAACTAATTTCATGACGTCAGCCGACACAGAAACATGACGTCACCTGATCCACAGCCAGACAGACAGACTTATTTACAAACTTATTTTTATATATATAGATATATATATATATATATATATATATATATATATATATATATATTCCCTCTGCCTCGGTGTCCCGGTCTGTAATTTCTCTTTAAGTGTCCCAGTCGTCATTTATATTCCCTGTGTCCCGGTCGTCATTTGTGTCCCGGTGTCCCGGTATGTAGTGTCATCTTATAATGACGTCATATACAAAGCCTTATATACTTATAATGACGTCAAATGCAAACCCAGAAACAAACAAACATTTATATATACAACTTTTTTTTATATATTTAGTTATAAATTCTTTTTTATTTTTTTTTATTTTTTAGTTTTTTCTCTTCTTAGTTTTTATTCATTTTTAGTTTTTCTTTTTTTTAGTTTCTTCTTTTTATTGATTTGTTTTCTTCAATTTGTCAATGTTGATTCTAACATTGACACTTGGAAAAATCTTTACGCTCCAAGCATCCTTAAGCTCAAGAATCTATACACTTAGAAAAATCTTTACGTGCCAAGCATGCTAAAGCTCAACAATCTATAAATCTATCTATCTATATACATAAAAATAAGTTGTTTGTCTGTATGTATGTCTACTGACGTCATGTTTGTGTGTCGACTGACGTCATGTTTGTCAACTGACGAAATTACAGCCCGGGACATCTGGACACAAATGATGACCGGGACACCGGGACATAGGGAATATAAATGACGACCGGGACACTCAAAGAGAAAGCGACCAAACACAAGGAATGTTCGATTAGCAATCACCATCAACAAAGCACCGGGACACAGGGAATATAAATGACGACCAGGACACTCAAAGAGAAATTACAGACCGGGACACCGGAACACAAATGACGACCGGGACACAGGGAATATAAATGACGACCGCGACACTCAAAGAGAAATTACAGACTGGGACACCGGGACACAAATGACGACCGGGACACAGGGAAACAACAACGACGGGGACAACGGGGGGCACAGGGGGATATATAAATGACGAAGGGGACACAGGGAATGTTCGATTAGCAATCACCATCAACATAGCTCAGGGGCAATCATTAGAATAATGAGGTATAGATCTGAATACAGATTGTTTTTCCCATGGACAATTATATGTTGCATGTTCAAGAGTCGGTAAACCTGACAATCTATTTATATGCACAGACAATGGGACAGCCAAGAATGTTGTATATTCGCAAGTTTTAAGTAGTTAATATATATATATATATATATATATATATATATATATATATATATATATATATATATATATATATATATATATATATATATATATATATATATATATATATATATATATATATAAATATATAAATATATATATATATATATATATATATATATATATATATATATATATATATATATATATATATATATATATATATATATATATATATATTAAATATATATATATATACTAGCTGTTGGGGTGGCGCTTCGCGCCACCCCAACACCTAGTTGGTGGGGGCGCTTCGCGCCCCCCCCAAGCCCCCCCGCGCGCGTAAGTCGTTACGCGCCATAATAGTTACGCGCCATTGTAGTTGTGTCCCTATGTCCCACCTGTGAATATAGATAGATATATATATATATATATATATATATATATATATATATATATATATATATATATATATATATATATATATATATATATATATATATATATATATATATATATATATATGGTTTTAACTACGTAAAACTTGCGATCCCGGTGTCCCGGTCGTCATTTACATCCCCCTGTTTCCCCCGGTGTCCCCGTTGTAGTTGTGTCCCTGTGTCCCGGTCGTCATTTATATTCCCTGTGTCCCGGTCGTCATTTGTATCCCGGTGTCCCGGTCTGTATATACATTCGTTTTTTAGTTTTGTTTTTCTCCTTTATTTTTTTCCTTTTTTTTTCTTTTTTAGCTTATTTAGATTTTTAGATTTTTTAGTTTTTTTATTAGTTTTTAGTTTTTTTTTCTTTTTAGTTTTTTTGTCCCGGTCGTCATTTATATCCCCCTGTTTCCCCCGGTGTCCCCGTTGTAGTTGTGTCCCTGTGTCCCGGTCGTCATTTATATTCCCTGTGTCCCGGTCGTCATTTGTATCCCGGTGTACCGGTCTGTATATACATTCCTTTTTTAGTTTTGTTTTTCTCCTTTATTTTTTTACTTTTTTTTTCTTTTTTAGTTTATTTAGATTTTTAGATTTTTTAGTTTTTTTATTAGTTTTTAGTTTTTTTTTCTTTTTAGTTTTTTTGTAGTTTTTAACTTCTTTTTAGTTTTGTTAATTTTTTTTTTTACTTATGTCCTGGTCGTCATTCATACTCCCTGTGTCCCGGTGCTTCCCGGTGCTTTGTTGATTGCTAATCGAACATTCCTTTTGTCCTGGTCGCTTTCTCTTTGAGTTTCGTCATTTATTATTTTCTTTTTTAGTTCTTTTAGTTTTTACCTTTTTTAGTTTTTTTTAGTTTTTTAGATGAAAATTTTTTTTAGTTTCTTCCTTTTTTTCTTTTTAGTTTTTTATTGGTTTTTACCTTTATTTTAGCTTATTTTTCAGTTTTTTCCTTTTTTTTTAGTTTTTTTTTATTTTTTATTTTTTTTAGTTTTTTACCTTTTTTTAGTTTTTTTAGTTTTTTTAGTTTTTTAGCTTTTTTACTTTTTTTATTAGTTTTTAGTTTTTTTTGTAGTTTTTGCCTTTTTTTAGTTTTTTCAGTTTTTTTTTTTTAGTTTTTTAGTTTTTTTTTGTAGTTTTTGCCTTTTTTTAGTTTTTTTAGTTTTTTAGCTTTTTTATTTTTTTTATTAGTTTTTAGTTTTTTTTGTAGTTTTTGCCTTTTTTAGTTTTTTCAGTTTTGACGTCACCTGATCCAGTTTTTTCAGGTGACGTCACCTGACACATCCATCCACACATCCATCCACACATCCACAGACAGACAACTTATTTTTATATATATAGATATATATATATATATATATATATATATATATATATATATATATATATATATATATATATATATATATATATATATATATATATATATATATATATATATTAAATATATATATATATATATATATATATATATATATATATATATATATATATAAATATATATATATATATATATATATATACATATGTGTATATATATATATATATATATATATATATATATATATATATCTATCTATATATATAAAAATAAGTTGTCTGTGGATGGATGGATGGATGTGTCAGGTGACGTCACCTGAAAAAACTGGATCAGGTGACGTCAAAACTGAAAAAACTAAAAAAAGGCAAAAACTACAAAAAAAACTAAAAACTAATAAAAAAAATAAAAAAGCTAAAAAACTAAAAAAACTATAAAGGTAAAAACCAATAAAAAACTAAAAAAAAAACTGAAAAAACTAAAAAAAGGCAAAAAACTACAAAAAAAACTAAAAACTAATAAAAAAAGTAAAAAAGCTAAAAAACTAAAAAAACTAAAAAAAGGTAAAAAACTAAAAAAAATAAAAAATAAAAAAAACTAAAAAAAAGGAAAAAAACTGAAAAAATAAGCTAAAATAAAGGTAAAAACCAATAAAAAAACTAAAAAAAAAAAAAA
>NC_088883.1:18846305-18958238 GCF_032884065.1 Artemia franciscana | reverse complement strand
AACTGGTTGAATTAGTGCCATTGGCTGTCATACAAAGATAGTTGATCATAAAAGAATGGTTGTTCATACAGAGATGGTTGTTCATAAAAGTGAAGTTGTTCCTAGATTTAATACATTTTATCCCCTCAACCCAACATTTAAATTGGTTTAATTGGCGCCACTGGCTATCATACAAGGATAGTTGTTCATACAAGGAGAATTGTTCTACAAATGACCCTCTTTGTCGCAGCGTCAGCCACATTTTCTAAAGCCCCTAATAAAATTTTTATTTAGACAACCTGAAGTTAAAAAATTATCTTAGAACACTTGTATTAAAAAAAAAAAAAAACCTAGCCAGTATAATATTAATATTGTCATATTTGAATAATAAATGACCCTTCCTACAATTTCCACTCAATGAATAGATAAAAAAAATAAATCCAATGTTAACAAAATCCGCAGTATAATAAACGAATCAAATTTTAAATTAATTTAGAAGCTGGATAATAATATGCTACAGTTTGTTGTTTACCTCTTTAGCACGTTCGCCAAATTAAAATGTAACTAAGCATCGAGGTTTCCTAGTCTCATAGTCACAAAAAAAAAGGATAAGGACACTTATAGACGATGACGCACTTTGACAATTATCTTCTATATGGTACAACTACATTTAACAGATTTAGAACTTAGATCTTACTGGGTAGAGGGAGGGTGACTGATGACCAATTATCAAAGGAGTGGGTGGCGAGACATTAGGAAGCTGATTTGTAATGTGAGGTGGAAGAGCATCAGATAAGGCATCAGATAAGAGCTAAGAGCTCAGATGGCACTTGTGACGAGGCCGGAAGAGCCAAGAGCTCATATGGTATGAGCTCTAGCAAATTTCTAAAAATCGATAGATTGATTTAAAAAAAAAATCAGAGGCTTGATGCTGGTCGGGATTTAAAATAAGAGCTCTGAGTCACGAGGTCCTTCTAAATATGAAAATTCATTAAGATCTGATCACCCACTCGTAAATTAAAAATACCTAATTTTTCCTCTCCCTTCAGCCCCCCACAGGGTCGAATCAGGGAAAACGACGTTATCAAGTCAATTCGTGCAGCTCCCTGACACATCTACCAATTTTCATCGTCCTCGCAACGCTCCAGAAACACCAAACTCGCCAAAGCACTGAACCCCACCCACTAACTCCACCAAAAAAAGAGCGGTTCCATTCCAGTTACGTCAATCACGTATCTACGACAATTGCTTATCCTACCCACTAAGTTTCATCCCGATCTCTCCACTCTAAGCATTTTCCAAGATTTCTGGTTTCCCCCTCTAACTCCCTCCCTTGTAAACAGATCTGGTCGGGATTTAAAATAAGAGCTCTGAGACATGATTTCCATCTAAATATCAAATTTCATTAAGATCCGGTCACCTGTTCGTAAGTTAAAAATACCTCATTTTTTTCTAATTTTTCCGATTTATCCGCCCTCCCACTCACCCCCCTCCAGAAGGCAGAATCGGGGAAACGACAATTTATAATTTAATCTGGCCTAGTTCCTAATAAGCCTGCCAAATTTCATCGTCCTAGATTACCTGGAAGTGCTAAACTAGCAAAACCGGGACAGAAAGACAGACAGACCGACCGACAGAATTTGCGATCGCTACATGTCACTTGCTAGATACCAAGTGCCATGAAAATGGTTTCTCAAGTTTTAATGGATGTATCATCTGCTACAAACTAGTAATAAACAAACTTTTACATCCCATAACAAATACTATGCGTAAACTATAGGCAAATTTTAAAGCTTATACCCTTTTCCCGGCTGTTGGGGATTGAAGTTATACCCAAAGACATAGTTATTGAACTTTTCAACTACGCTAAACAAAATGGCCATCTAAGAATTTTGACAATGAGCCCTCTCCCTACATTAAAGGACCATTGTGTCCTAGTTCATTTACCCTATCTACATAAAATAAATTGTATTATTTCTAAGTCATTTAAATTAAATAATCTTTTCAAATGTTGTATTTTATTTTGAAAAAAATTACCATAAAAATAATTATAATAAAAAAAAATCCGGAATAAACCCCTCTTTAAAGTACAAGACCAATAATGTGTTTTGTATGCAAAACAAATTTGAATACAAGGAAATAATAAACTCATTGACAAACAAAAACACGTGATTACGATGAAAACGTGTTGCTATCTTTGGCTGAGAGAAGATCACATGTGTCACAGGATGTAAACAAAAATCAACTTGGTACGCAGCCAGAATAAATAGTTCAGTATAGAAAGGTTGAGTAATTAGATGGCTATGGAAAGATAATTAAACAAGGAAAAAAAATGCATAGAATTATTGAGACAATAGGGCAAAGTGAAAAAAAAAAAGTAAATGTAGTTAATGAGTTACTGAAGACTATATACATAAAACTACACTTAAAGCCAAAATTGAATATACCGAGCGAGAAGTCGAATTATTTGAAAAAATGAAGAAAATTTAAAGTGAACAGTGTTGGCCAAAAAGTATCAACTTAGAATATCCGTTTTTTATGTTTCTACGAGTCAGATAACATTTCGGGGGGGGGGGGGGGGGGTTCAAACCCTAAAACCTACCCTGGATACGGCATATATATATATATATATATATATATATATATATATATATATATATATATATATATATATATATATATATATATATATATATATATATATATATATATATATATATATATATATATATATATATATATATATATATATATATATATATATATATATATATATATATATATATATATATATATTTAATTAGAATCTTCTAGATGTAATGTTAAAATTTTTGACTAGCGAAAAATCCTATAAAAATATAAAAAAGCAAACCCAATTTCAAGAATGTAATCCAAATTAATTATAGGTTTACTCAATAGATGAAAGTGTCAGCTTCTCCCTGTCACCGTTTAAATTATTTGAATTCTTAAATCAATTGAAAAAAACCATTGCTAAATTGAATAATTTAATCATTCAATATATATTATTTTGACTATCTTATTTATAGTGATTAATATAGTGTAACTATCTTGATTATATTGTAAACCGGCGAAACTTTTAATTAAGACAATACACATGGCAACACTGACGAAAATATGCCCCAGCTTTAAAATTTTCATAATTAAAAAAAAAATGTATCAGAAAATCGATGTTTTCACGTATTAATACACGAACGAACAGTCTAGGGGAAAAAAAATTCCTTTTGATGCCCTTGGTGCATTCACAAATAGGAAAGTTTTGACACCATTTCTCCATTTTTGACACCATTAACCAATTCCAAAAAAAGAAGTAAGTTTAAAGAACGTAATTCGACAGGTTGATAGAGCTGAGTCTCATTTATCGACTGATAGCCAAACCGTTTTATGTCGAAAATCTATTTGTTATGTTTTTACGCGTCAGAAAACATTTCGGGGGAGGGGAGGGGTTCAAACCCCGAAACCTAACCTGGATTTCAAAACCTAACCCAATTTCAAGAATGTAATTCGAATTAATAATTACAAATATTGATATGCTGGTACATTTTATTCTAGAAAAAAATTAAAAAGATAAAAATAAGCACCCAAAAAGGCAAATAAGTTCTATTCACAAAAAGAATGTTCCACTGATATTTATTTGAGCCTAATTGCCAGTTTTAAGCGCATTCATTTTTGGTTTCAGCCATACATTTCAATGGCTGAATTTATTTCTAATGATTTGAATCATACTATTGCTATGCATTGCTTCAAACGTAAATGCATACTAGGTTTTTTACGACTGTAAGATTTTGGAAAACAAGATTTTAATTACAACCATAACTAAAATAGCGCTGTTACTGGGCCTTTTATGCAAGGCTGTTACATCCAAGAAACAGGTGAATTGGGCTGTTACAACCGTTAAACGGAATGTTTCCGAAGATCATACGTCAGCAATTCTCTTTGCATTGATTGGTGCAAATATCTAAGAGCTATGTCGTTCATTAATATAAGGAAATGAATTCGTTAAAACTTTCCAGTTGTGAAACTTACTTACTTCAAGCAACAACATAATAGATATTGACATGGATCAAAGTTTTGAATTAGAAATATCTTTTTATTGTGACTGTGCGATTTGTAAAGGCCATTACCACGACTTTAGCAATTCTTATGAGAGTAATGCAGCAAATGTAGAAACAGTGGAAAATGGAATAGACGAGGATAATTTGGAAGAAATGAGGCGAAGAATCTTGGATGAAATGGAGAGGAATTTACTCAGGGCAGGCTCATCAATTTCTGCAGTGGAAGAGAGTGACCAATATCACAAGAAACAATACAAACAAAGGACACCCTCTCCATTCCAAGGAAAGTATCGCAAACGAAGGTTGGATATGGCAGAAAAGGAAGAGGAAGATCGAAAGAAGAGACACAGAAGAAATGGATCTCCCAACAGGGATAGCTCACGGTCTTCAAGAAATAGGAGAGAAGACAGCTATGAGAGAACTAGGAAATATGAGGCTCCAAAATTTTTCTGGAGGAGACCATAGGTTTTTTAACAGTTTTCTGCTTTACATGCTGATATGCTTTTACATGATTGCAGTTTGGAAAATTCTCGTTTTCTAGATATCAAAATTACTTTTTCCTTAGGCTAGTTTTAAATTTTCGTAAGTTAGTTTTATATTATGCTTGTTTTTCTTGAAGATGATCTTTTTGCCTCGAATTTGGATAAATATATAGAGAGAGAAAAAGAACATCTTCCCAGTTCTTTTTTGGCACAGAAAATGGTAATTTTAGCAAAACCGGGCGACAATGAGTGAAGGTGGCCCCTTCATGAAACCCCTGTCGGCTGAGCAGATAATACTCGCTTCAAAGTAAGCGAGGGGGACTTGGGAGCTTGCTAAAACTACCATAATATGAGTGAGTATGCCCCTTCCGCAACCTTCAGTCTTTATGTTAAAATCTTAATCTTGTCTAGAAATACGCCCATTAAAAATTAAACGGCCCTTCTGTTCCATCAATGTCCTAAAAGCATTGTGACAAAAAGTAAAACAAAAAGGAAGATTGAGCAAGGGAGCAGTCCCCCTCATATATGGAACAATTTCTGCTTGTTTTAATTTTTAATACTGCTCCTTACTTTTAAGTCAAAACTCATCAGAAAACAACGAGGGAAATAAGACACAGGAAACCTCAAAGATCTTGGAATATTGGGATTCGGGGCTGAGACTTTGTCCACACACTTGGTTTCAAAGACTATGCTGGCTGTACTGATGACAAGAATAAAAAGATAAACTTGCAGTAAGAAAAAAAGTGCTGACACCTACACAAATTCTTTGCTAATCCATCTTTAGTGAACAATCAAGGCTTAAAAAATATTGAAAAATTGACAATACAAAATTGACGAATCGAATCAACCCAAAAGATACATAAATAATAGTAGTGCTTCTTTTTTTGTCAATAATAGAAGTTAAGATTACCAAATTTTTTCTATTTTTCTTGTCAGACTTTCAACTTTTCGTTTACTAGCATATGTATCTAATTTACTTGTGCCATTTTAGCGATTAGAAAAAAAAAACATTAAGTTATTCAGTGCTGAAGACTTTAGCGTATAGATCAAGGTATTGAACACCCCTTCATATGTGGAATAATTTCTGTTCGTTTTCAGTTTTAATGTTGCTCCTTTCTTTAAAGGAGTATCATAATTCTTTAAAAATTATGAAAAATATAAATAATATTGAAATCAAAAAATATATTGCAATTGCGGTATCGGATTGAATTGAACCTGCCTCCTCTTGTATTCTAATTTATTATTTTCAATGCAATTAGTTTATACTTGGATTCGTCAAACGAAAAAATAAGTGAATTTACAAGAAAATTAGAAAGGTTATTAAAAGGACAAAAAGGAGGTAAATGGTTCATCTCCCCTTAGGTTTTATGCTAGCACCCCCCCCCCCTCCACCCAAATATATAAAAAAATGTACAGAAATTAAAAAGGTTAACAAAAACAAAGAGGGGGTAATCCAAAACTGATGATTTATCCTCCGCCCACTATCAGAAGAGGGGGAAAAAAACATTTCGGCTGATTCCAGAGAAATCCTAATATGATTAAACAATGGTATACACATACTTCTTATTAATGAGAATTGAGACACTGTATTTAGAATTAGAACTGAAACAATTAATTAAGTCATTGAAACAACTAATAATCTTTAATTATCACTATTTTCAACATTAAATCCAGTTATAACATGTCAACTTATGAATGGTCTTTTTCTTAGCAAATTTTAAAGTATTACAGGTTAACCAAGACAAACCTAATTACCTTGACCTTGTTTGTTTACTATTAGACCTATAGTTTACTATACTGTGTAAGTGTTAAGCAGTGATTAAGCACTGTATACTTACTGTTTATGGTGGAATTAAGTACATTATATATATATATATATATATATATATATATATATATATATATATATATATATATATATATATATATATATATATAAATATATATATATATATATATATATATATATATATATATATATATATATATATATATATATATATATATTTATATATATGAATAAATAATATTATAATAAATTAAAATAAAAGGTTTAATAAAAGAGTAGTAAAAGTAGTTTAAACACTACTCACAAAACCCCAAAAAAAATTACCTCAGGCGATAGTTTGCTGAACTTCATTGATGGCTTCATCATTCTAATATTCTTACAGCCTTTTGGCAGTTTAATCCATTTATCAGTTTTTACACTCTTTACACTAGATTTTTCATTCTCTACACTTTTCATAACTCTATCACCATCAACAATTACTGTGCCGAACTTCTATATAATGTTTTCTTCAACCAAAACTGGACTTTATCCTTTGTCCTTTTGAAGTTTGTTTTTTGGTCTTTTTCTTGAGGCCCTTTATCAGGGATTTTTTTGTCATTTAAAATATGGATTTGTTCACTAGCACTGTACACAACAGGATTTTGAACTTCTTTAGGACTACATTAAACTGAAGGAGGCTAAGGGAGCGCCTGTTCAAAATGAGGTTCATTCACTTTTGTCAAAGTTTGTGACCAAGGTAAATGACCGTCCGTTTTATTGACATTTACCTTCTAACATTTGGTAGTTCGCATTTTCACATTGTTTGGTATAACCTGCACTGGTGAGCCAACACTACTTGGAATCACAACTGGAAGATATTTGTGTGAAATCTACTCATGTGTTTGTGCTAAGAGCGCTGAGTCTGAGACGGATGAATGGTAGTTTGTGACATTGGACTTTGGTGTGAAGTCCCTACACTCAAAGTAACAAAGTCATGAGATAGTGGCGAAGACCTTGGAGACTCCATTGGGGCATAAGAGCTCACTTGTTGCATTATCTGAAAGGTCAAGTTAAACAGTTCAAAACAAAAATAAAGAAAAAAAACAAAAATTTCAAAAAAACAAAACAAAACAATTAGTTTCATTCGACGTTGCACTTCGATCTAGAATGATCTTCCTGAAGAAGTTATCCCTAAAAGTTTTTTCTTTTTGCTCTTTCAAAAGAAGGTTCATTAGTCTACTAAAACCTTGATAAAGGACTAGTGAAAAATATTTAACAATACCTTGGACCGCAAAAAAAAAATAACAATAAAAAAAATTACATACTATACATACTAAAATCAACAAGAGCAAAGAGCTCATATGGCACTTATGACGAGGCAAGAAGAGCTAAGAGCCAAGAGACCATATGGTATGAGCTCTAACAAAATTCTATGAATCAATAGAATGATTTAAAAAGGAATAAGAGGCTTAATGCCGGTCAGGATTTAAAACATAAGTTCTGAGTCACGATGTCCTTCTAAATATCAAAATTCATTAAGATCCGATCACCCACTCGTAAGTTATAAATACCTAATTTTTCCTCTCCCTTTAGCCCCCTAGATGGTCAAATCTGGGAAAACGATTTTATCAAGTCAAATTGTGCAGCTTCCTGACACGCCTACCAATTTTCATCGTCCTAGCACGTCCAGAAGCCCCAAACTCGCCAAATCACTTAACCCCTCCCCCCAACTCCTCCAAAGAGAGCGAATCCAGTACGATTCTGTCAATCACGTATCAAAGACATTTGTTTATTCTATCCACCAAGCTTCATCCCGATTCCTCCACTCCAAGTGTTTTTCCAAGATTTCCCCCTCCAACTCCCCCCAATGTCAAAGGATCTGGTCGGGATTTGAAATAAGAGCTCTGAGACATGAATCCCTTCTAAAAATCAAATTTCATTAAGATCCGATCATCTACTCGTAAGATAAAAATAACCGAATTTTCACGTGCCCCAAGAATTCCGGTTTCGCCCTCCAATTCCCCCCAATGTCACATGATCTGGTGACATTACAAATAACCCAATTTTCAAAATAACCTCCCCCCCCCAATTCCACCAAAGAGAGCAGATCCGGTCCGGTTATGTCAGTCACGTATCTTAGACAGGTTTCTATTCTTCCCATCCAGTTTCATCCCGATCTCACCGCTTTAAGTATTTTCTAAGATTTCCGGTCCCCCCCAACTGCCCCCCTCCCAATTACGCTTGATCCGGTTGAGATTTAAAATAAAGGATCTGAGTTACGAGGTCCTTCTAAATATGAAGTTTCATGAAGATCCGATAACTCCTTCGTAAGTTAAAAATACGTAATTTATTCTTATTTTTCAGAATTATCCCCCAACTACCCCAAAGAGAGCGGATCCGTTCCGGTTATGTCAATCATGTATCTAGGACTTGTGCTTATTTTTCCCACCAAGTTTCATCCCGATCCCTCCACTCTAAGTGTTTTCCAAGTTTTAGGTTTCCCCCTCCCAACTCCCCCCACAATGTCACAAGATCCGGTCGGGATTTAAAATAAGAGCTCTGAGACATGATATCCTTCTAAATATCAAATTTCATTGAGATCCGATCACCCGTTCGTAAGTTAAAAATACCTCATTTTTTCTAATTTTTCAGAAATATCCCCCCCCCAACTACCTCAAAGAGAGCGGATCCGTTCCGTTTATGTCAATCATGTATCTAGGACTTGTGTTTATTTTTCCCACCAAGTTTCATCCCGATCCCTCCACTCTAAGTGTTTTCCAAGTTTTAGGTTTCCCCCTCCCAATTCCCCCCCAACGTTACCTGATCTGGTCGAGATTTGACATAAGAGCTCTGATACACAATATCCTTCTAAACATCAAATTTCATTGAAATCCGATCACCCGTTCGTAAGTTAAAAATACCTCATTTTTTCTAATTTTTCAGAATTAGCCCCCCCCCCAACTACCCTGAAGAGAGCAGATCTGTTCCAATTATGTTAATCATGTACCTGGGACTTTTGCTTATTTTTCCCATCAAGTTTCATCCCGATCCCTCCACTCTAAGTGTTTTCCAAGATTTTAGGTTTTCCCCCTCCCAAATCCCCCCAAAAATACCAGATCTGGTCGAGATTTAAAATAAGAGCTCTGAGACACAATATCCTTCTAAACATCAAATTTCATTGAAATCCGATCACCCGTTCGTAAGTTAAAAATACCTCATTTTTTCTAATTTTTCAGAATTAGCCCCCCCCCCCAACTACCCTGAAGAGAGCAGATCTGTTCCAATTATTTTAATCATGTACCTGGGACTTTTGCTTATTTTTCCCATCAAGTTTCATCCCGATCCCTCCACTCTAAGTGTTTTCCAAGATTTTAGGTTTCCCCCCTCCAACTCCCCCCAATGTCATCAGATCCGGTCGGGATTTAAAATAAGAGCTCTGAGACACAATACATTCCAAACATCAAATTTCACTAAGATCCCATCACCCGCTCATAAGTTAAAAATACTTCATTTTTTCTATTTTTTCCAAATTAACCGGCCCCCACTCCCCCCCCAGATGGTCAAATCGGAGAAACGACTATTTCTAATTTAATCTGGTCAGGTCCCTGAAACGCTTGCCAAATTTCATCGTCCTAGCTTACCTGGAAGTGCCTAAAGTAGCAAAACCGGGACCGACAGACAGACCGACTGACAGACCGACAGAATTTGCGATTGCTATATGTCACTTGGTTAATACCGAGTGCCATAAAAAGCACAGGAGATATTTAACACTATTAAAAGAGAAACTGTGCAAAATGTTTTTGCTGATATATGAGCTGGATATAGCGTATTTCAGACTAAAATCAGCCGTATTTATTCAACAATAAAAACTGAAGTTAAAGGCTTTCAAACAAAAAACAATTTCTCAGTGCTTATTTTAAAACCGTTTTATGGTTAACTTTTTAAGATTAAGAGTTTGAGTCAATAAAACAGAAACAAACAATTCATAAGTTCTTAATTATGAAGCCAAAAAAGGACAGATATTATGACTATTAATAGAAGTGTTACAAAATACTTTTAACTGAAAGCTGCTAAAAAGTCATGAAATTTCTTATGCAAAAATCAGCCGTGTTTGTTCAAAATTTGAAAAAAAAATTCAATTCAATATGTACAGAAAATTCAGCAAAGAATTACAACAATCTTGCAATTTTTGGGAAATACATATTTGGGGGAGAAGGGTACATGCCCACGAAAACATTTAAGAGGGCAAATAAAAGAAATGGCAAGAAATTCCGATTTGATAATTACTATTTGATGTTGTTTAATTTCATATATAATCTATTTAATGGTTGACTTGAATATATACAGCTTTATGTGACGCAAAATACAAATTCCATAGCCATTACTAAACAAAATCTTGTTTGATATATAGTATTGTATATAAATAAACACATAAAATTACTCTAAGCAGCAGTTTTGATATTGTCTCTTTCCCCTCCTCTAACAGTAAGTTTTAAAGTCTATTGCGTCACTTGCATTTTACTGAAAACTTTTTCAGTCGATGTTTTTCAAAACATCGACGATAAATAAACAAAAATCACTAGAATAATCACGATGAATGAAAATAACTAATGAAAATAAACCGAATATTTAATATATAAGAATATTAATCCCACAAAACTCAGCAATTAAAGATTTTTTGTTTTTTTCGTTTCATTTTTTTCCAAAATTATAATTATAATTATAAGAAATGTATATAATATAATTTGTTTTCAAAACGCACGAATGAAGTAACAGGCTTTAGAACTTTTGCATTTAGAGGAGGGGGAAGGGGGCAGTAGCTAAACTCCAGCTTGAATTAAATTTTCTCATTCTAAGTTGGACTTCAATATCCAATTTAACTTTTACTCTTTTTAAGATTTACTAATTCATCTATATAGATATCTATAATATTTACGTTTGATATAATTATTTGTTTTAATTTCTGGTCATTTCAAGTTTAAATTACTATTGGACTTTACTTAAGCTGATCTTAAGTTTAATATGGCTCTTTGCTTTTAAAAACCTCTTCTTTTTTTCTACATTATTATCTTTTAATTTTTTGATTGCCAAAGTTTATTATTGGTTAATATAGTGAATATTGCTCAAGTTTTCATGTCTTTGGCTATAAAAATAAAAATTTTCTATTTTAATCTAGTAGGGGTAATTAGTGTATTTTTATTTATTTTAATAGCCCCATCAACGTTCCCTGAAGGGGGATGTTAAATATTTTTCAGTGTTTTTCAACAGAGAACTGAAAATTAAAGAGAATTAATCAATAAAAAAAAACAAAAACAACAATTCATACAAATAACCACTATTCGCAACTATTCATAAAATAATATAATTATTCAGAATTATCAGCTGTGGTGAAAGATAAATTTGTTTCGTATAGTTTTCATTTTGGAGCCAACATGTTACATGTTTTCCTTTTAACACAAGTTAGACCATGTACAAACAGTAAATGTAAGAACGCCATCTATTTCCAAACAAATAACTTTTTCAAGATTTGAAGCACAGAATAACAATATGGTATCTTTCTTGCCGTTGATAGCATAGTGTCGCTTATTTGTAGCTTTCCGTTTTGGATATTTTGCAAGACAGCTTAAATCATTTGTACAACATATCCTCTTCAATGGGAGCTGTTTTGCCTTGTACGTAAAATGCTGTTAAAAATTACGCCCATATTCCATTTTAGTTATGTCTGACATCTACAATTTTTTTATTAATAACGTGTTGGCCTGCTGTTGGTTATTCTATGGACATTGTGCAGGTTTCAAGGTTGTGGGATTAATATTTGGCGATATTTGATATAAAACGCGTTTCCATATCTCATTTGGATCTTTCTGCTCTGCATTTTCTTTAAGATTAAAATGATTCTCTTGTAATTCAATCTACGCTAACTGATATTTTTAGGGCAAGCCAAAGCTAGTGGAATATTATGTTGGTACGCTTTCAAAATCAGACAGACATACTTTGAAAACCAAATATGGACTCTTGAACATATATGGCTAATCATGCTGTAAGCTTTACATAAAACACTGTAAAATGGTCACTGTTGAAGATCAATGACCTTCCCTGAAAAATCAACATAAAAACATTCAAAGAAGAAAAAGAGAGGTCAAGGGGGGTTTGTTTAATGCTTAAAATCTTAAAACGTTTTTAATGGTTATGACAAGAGACATTTGTTGAAAATATATATTGTTTTCAGCAATAGTATAATCAAGGCAAGGCTTGTAGCTTTGGAGGTTGCAGGGGGTAGTAGCTCAAATCTCATTTGTGATAATTTCTCTTGTTCAAAGTTTGGCAAGAATAATTTCTAATTGTTAAGGTTTCAGTTTTCGAATCTCTTCTTTTTCAACTTAGAAAATTAAAATGTGATTTGCAGCTCTCGCAACAAAATAAACGGGTTTCCCTGATAAAAAAAATGTATTGGAAAAATTAAGAAACTGAAAGTAAATTAAAATTAAGAATTGAGCCAGTATTGAAAATACTAAGTGATACATTGCTAAAAACTCAATATAACAATAAATCAAAGAGGCAAAAATTTATGGATGTGACCATTCGACAGATTTTCGATAAAATAATCTCATTATATATACTCTGGTATACTCTGGTTTTTCAGGAGAGGAAAGAAAGTTAGGAAAAAATAGAGGAATTATATATATATATATATATATATATATATATATATATATATATATATATATATATATATATATATATATGTATACTAGCTGTTGGGGTGGCGCTTCGCGCCACCCCAACACCTAGTTGGTGGGGGCGCATCGCGCCCCCCCCCAAGCCCCAATATATACTCTGGTATACTCTGGTTTTTCAGGAGAGGAAAGAAAGTTAGGAAAAAATGGAGGAATTATATATATATATATATATATATATATATATATATATATATATATGTATACTAGCTGTTGGGGTGGCGCTTCGCGCCACCCCAACACCTAGTTGGTCGGGGCGCTTCGCGCCCCCCCCCCCAAGCCCCCCCGCGCGCGTAAGTCGTTACGCGCCATATTAGTTACGCGCCATTGTAGTTGTGTCCCTATGTCCCACCTGTGAATATAGATATATATATATATATATATATATATATATATATATATATATATATATATATATATATATATATATATATATATATATATATGTTTTTAACTACGTAAAACTTGCGAATATACAACATTCTTTGCTGTCCCATTGTCTGTGCATATAAATAGATTGTCAGGTTTACCGACTCTTGAACATGCAACATATAATGGTCCATGGGAAAACAATCCGTATTCAGATCTATACCTCATGATTCTAATGATTGCCCTTGAGCTTTGTTGATGGTGATTGCTAATCGACCATTCCCTGAGTCGCCATCGTCATTTATATATCCCCCTGTGCACCCCGGCGTCCCCTTTGTAGTTATGTCCCTGTGTCCCGGTCGTCGTCATTTATACTCCCTGTGTCCCGGTGCTTTGTTGATTGCTAATCGAACATTCCTTTTGTCCCGGTCGCTTTCTCTTTGAGTGTCGTCATTTATTTAGATTGTCAGGTTTACCGACTCTTGAACATGCAACATATAATTGTCCATGGGAAAAACAATCCATATTCAGATCTATACCTCATGATTCTAATGATTGCCCTTGAGCTTTGTTGATGGTGATTGCTAATTGAACATTCCCTGTGTCCCGGTCGTCATTTATATTCCCAGTATCCCGGTCGTCATTTGTGTCCCAGTGTTCCCCTTTTAGTTCTTTTTTATTGATTTTGACCTTTTTTTAGGTTTTTTAGTTTTTTTCTTTTAGTTTTTTTTGAAGTTTTTATCTTATTAGTTTTTTTATTTTTATTTATATTTTTTTAGTTTTCTTTTTCTCCTTTATTTTTCAGTTTTTTCCTTTTTTTAGTTTTTTTTTCTTTTTTAGTTCTTTTAGTTTTTACCTTTTTTAGTTTTTTTAGTTTTTTAGATGAAATTTTTTTTTAGTTTTTTTCCTTTTTTTCTTTTTAGTTTTTTATTGGTTTTTACCTTTTTTTTAGCTTTTTTAGTTTTCTTTCGTTTTTTCTTTTTACTTTTTTTTTTAGTTTTTATCTTTTAGTTTTTTTTGAAGTTTTTATCTTTTTAGTTTTTTTATTTTTATTTATATTTTTATAGTTTTCTTTTTCTCCTTTATTTTTCAGTTTTTTTCCTTTTTTCAGTTTTTTTTTCTTTTTTAGTTCTTTTAGTTTATACCCTTTTTAGTTTTTTTTTAGTTTTTTAGATGAAAATTTTTTTTAGTTTTTTTCCTTTTTTTCTTTTTAGTTTTTTATTGGTTTTTACCTTTTTTTAGCTTTTTTAGTTTTTTTTCGTATTTTCTTTTTACTTTTTTTTTTAGTTTTTATCTTTTTTATTTTTTTTATTTTTATTCTTAATTTTATTAGTTTTCTTTTTCTCTTCTATTTTTCAGTTTTTTCCTTTTTTTTAAGTTTTTTTTTAGTTGACGTCACCTGATCCACAGATCCACAGATCCACAGACAACTTATTTTTATATATATAGATATATATATATATATATATATATATATATATATATATATATATATATATATATATATATATATATATATATATATATATATATATATATATATATATATATATATTTAATGTTCATGTTGTTTCATTCCATATATTATATTTTTAATGGTTGGCTTGAATATTTACAGCTTTATGTGATGCAAAATACAAATTCCATAGCCATTGCTAATCAAAATCTTATTTTACATATAGGGTTGGATATAAATAAACACACATTGACAGTCAAATATTTCACAAACGTCATTTTATATAATATTTTATATTTTAAATGCTAGTATCGTTATCTATTAGTAATGTTATTGCATAAGCAAACATTAATAGGTTGGAAATGATGTGCATGAAAATAGTCCACAAATCTTCGTACAAGCTGCAACAGCATTCTTGTCATGGGTTAGGTCGTCACTTACGACTGCACAGCTCAAGTGTGCAAGTCTCCCATTCAGACTACTGTAGTAGATAACAAATGTAAAGATTGGCCCCTCTTAGAGTTTCTTTTACTTTCCTCAGCTCATAGTGTTGGCGATGCGTGTTATAGAGATGAAGGGAAATTGTTTTGAGGTGTTCTTTGAGGCACATAAGAACTTCTTTAGCAGAGCATTTCTTTAGCCAGGTCTTTCTCTAACATAGAACATAAGTAAATTGTACTTTCTCTTCACTCGTGACTTGTGACTCGTGACAAAACGTTACTTATACTCGACACTTCGATTGTAAGTCACATTTTTTCACCCTGTGGTAATCAATCTCTCACATGGAAACCGCTGGTCTTACTAACAGTCTCGTTGCACATTCTAGATCGTGGAGGGACGTGGAAGAGCTGGACAGGCTGGGACTCGATTCTGCTCGATAATCTGTGCTGTGGGTGAAAACATTACGTGCTCAAACGTGACTTACCCTCACAGTAAAAACGGGTAGCTTGAGATTAGCAGTCAAAAGTTTATTTCATTAGATGGCGACTGTTGCAAGAACAACAGTTAACCCTTGTCTAATGATGGCACTGATTTTAGATTTTTTCTGAGAGTAATTATAAGAGATATTTCTTATATTTCCGGACCGGTTCGCGAGGGTAAGTCGCGATAATTTTTCTTTTGTTATATAAAAAGCTCAATTACCACACTTTTTCTTCTATTATTTAAAAATGAACTTCACAAACAAACGATTTGGATTCTTACCCTTCCAATGATGTATTCACATGTCCAAAATTATAACTTTTAGAATTTAGACCATATATCTGAAATACCGTGTTTTCACCCAGCATTTGACCAGCAGTGTTTTTTGCAATTTATGCATATTGCCAAATAATTATCCTCTACAAATAGGGACAAATTTTTTTTAGAAAAAACTGGATCCGATGATAACATTTAAACTTGTAATTTTGAACAGGTTATACATAGAGGGAGAGGTCAATAATTTTCAATTTCAGATCTTTATTTGATGAGCAGCTAACTTTAAATTCCATTTTTTGAGCCCCATTTTTTTTAGCTATTACATACCACGTAAAATACACACAGAATAAGTTTACTTGACTAATAAAACCCCGAAAAAATAAAATTATTTTGGGGTTTCCCATAATCTTATAGCGTACGCAAAGGAACAAGCCGTTGGGAGGAATACTAGAGCAAGAGCTATCACTTATATATAGAATAGCACATCTATTATAAATAAGAATAATATATATTCAAAACTCATTAGTTTCAAGGTTTGAAGTATCGAAACACAATATGGAGTATTTCTTGTGATTGATAGCATTGTGTTGTTTACTTGTCGTTTACATTCCATTTTGGACATTTTGCTAGACAACTTAAATCTTTTGTGCAAAATAACCTCTTCTACGGAGGTTGTATTACTCTTATATGTAAAGTGCTGTTATTAACAACGTCCCTAGTCTGATTTAATTTTGTCTGACATCTACTGTTCATTAATAATATCGTTTTGGCTGGTCGTTTGTTATTCTATGGATATTGTTGTGGCATTAATAAACAAACGATATGGTACGACATAAAAAAAAACTTGATCTTGAATAAAATGGCTACCTCAAAACTTTGATCAGTATACTTTGGGAAAAAGGGGGCATAGGACAGGGGCTAGTGCCCGCCAAGAAAGGAGATGCGGCCTCTCATAATATTCTTGGACCATTAGTTCCAAGTCCATTGACCCTATCTTCATAGAGTAAGTTGAATTAGCTTTAATGGATTTAAGTTAAATCCTTGTCTCATACATTGCTTTTTATTTTAAGAAAAGAAAAAGTTTCCTAAAAATGATTACAATAAAAAAATGGCGACCAATCCCCTCTTTTAAGCACAATACAATGTGTTGTATGACAAATTCTAACAGAAAGACATTATTAACCCATTGACAAATAGCAAAAATTAAAAAAAAACATGATTACGACGGAAACAAGCCTTAGTACTTGGCAATAATTCCAAAGATTTTAACCGTTGGGAATATTTCCAAAAAGGTAAATTGCTTCGTCACTTTTTTCCATTCAAAACAACACTATCTGTGACAACAACAGCACATCAAGACAACAGCATATCAACAAAGGTATGATTGAAATCAACTTGTTGCTATGCACCACAATAAAAAATTTAATTCCTTAACTTATTATGAACAAATGACGCCAGGCATTAAACAATGAAAATTGCATATTCTCAGACAATAAAGCATAGTAAAAAAAAGAGAAGTACTTATTTGATTCCATGCTTCAAGTACTCGTTGTATAATCTAACCTCATTGTTTTCGGAGTTGAGAATGATGTACATTAGCCAATTAGAATATTTTATCATTTATATGAGTATTAATACTTTTTAATAATGGTGTTTCAAAAGAAAAAGTGTTCATCGAACTTCCAAAAACTAAACGATATTTTAGAGGACATATTTGCAAATGTTGTTCCCCCTTTTCTTATTATTATCACAGTTTAAAAGTTTTTTATAACAATCTAATGTAATCAACTAATTTTTTCAATTAACCTAAGAACAAGATTAATTGTAGGCCAACCGTTAATCAATCTTATGGTCACCACAGGCTTTTTCTAGCTTATTGTAAACTTTAAGTCAGTTTAGCAATCCACTTTATAGGTTTTCTCAATAGATGAAAGTGTCAGCTTCTCCCTGTCACCGTTTAAATTATTTGAATTCTTAAATCAATTGAAAAAATCCTATTACTAAATTGAATAATTTAATCATTCAATATATACTATTTTGACTATACTACACATAGTGATTAAGCACTGATTAAAGTTTGTAACTTGTAGCCCCTCCCACGGGGACTGTGGGGGAGTAAGTCGTCCCCAAAGACATAGTTATAAGGTTAAACTTTTCATATTTATTTTTTCATTGTTTTTTTTAAATAATGATAGAAAATCCTGCGCTCCCTTCATGGAAATTTTTTTCCCCCATCACAAATGCCTCGATGGAAAGTTCCCCCAACATATCCCCCTCTTGTCAACCCCTCCCCCCAACCAAAAGATCCCCCTGAAAACGCCTGTACACTTCCCAATAAGTATTACTATATGTAAGCACTGGTCGAAGTTTGTAGCTTGTAGCACCTCCCAAGGGGACTGTGGGGGAGTAAGTCGTCCCCAAAGACATAGTTATAAGGTTTTCCGACTACGCTGAATAAAATGGCTATCTCAGAATTTTGATCCGTTGACTTTGGGAAAATAATTAGCGTGGGAGGGGGCCTAGGTGCCCTCCAATTTTTTTGGTCACTTAAAAAGGGCACTAGAACTTTTCATTTCCGTTAGAATGAGCCCTCTAGCAAGATTCTAGTGCGACTGGGTCGATCCAATCAACCCTGGGGAAAAACAAACAAATAAACACGCATCCGTGATCTGCCTTCTGGCAAAAAATACAAAATTCCACATTTTTGTAGATAGGAGCTTGAAACTTCTACAATAAAGGTTATCTGATACGCTGAATCTGATGGTGTGATTTTCGTTAAGATTCTATGACTTTTAGGGAGTGTTTTCCCCTATTTTCTAAAATATGACAAATTTTCTCAGGGTCGTAATTTTTCATGTGAAGACTTGATGAAACTTATATATTTAAAATCAGCATTAAAATACGATTCTTTTGATGTAGCTATTGGTATCAAAATTCCATTTTTTAGAGTTTTGGTTACTATTGAGCCGGGTCGCTCCTTACTACAGTTCGTAACCACGACCTGTTTGAAATGTTCTTCCAAACTTCAGAAGCCCCTTCTAATTAAGTAACTCAGAATAGCTTCGGGCTTATCGGAGTAGTTTTCTAAAGAAAATTTTTTAAGCTACTGTTTTAAAACATTGAATAAAAACATGAATTTTTCAAAGGGTGAGGTGGGGGGTTTACACAAAAAAAAAACAACAACTAATAACGACACAAATGTGCTTATATCTATTTTTGTTATGTTTTTACGAGTCAGAAAACATTTCGGGGGAGGGGAGGGGTTCAAACCCCAGAACCTAACCTAAAATTTGAAAACCTAACCCAATTTCAAGAATGTAACTCGAATTAATAATTACAAATATTGATATGCTGATACATTTTATTCTAGAAAAAAAAAAGATAAAAATAAGCACCCAAAAAAGGTAAATAAGTTCTATTCACAAAAAGAATGTTCCACTGATATATATTTGAGCCTAATTGCCAGTTTTAAGCGCATTCATTTTTGGTTTCAGCCATACATTTCAATGGCTGAATTTATTTCTAATGGTTTGAATCATACTATTGCTATGCGTTGCTTCAAACGTGAAATGCATACTAGGTTTTTTACGACTGTAAGATTTTGGAAAACAAGATTTTAATTACAACCATAACTAAAATAGCGCTGTTACTGGGCCTTTTATGCAAGGCTGTTACATCCAAGAAACAGGTGGATTGGGCTGTTACAACCGTTAAACGGAATGTTTCCGAAGATCATACGTCAGCAATTCTCTTTGCATTGATTGGTGCAAATATCTGAGAGCTATGTCGTTCATTAATATAAGGAAATGAAATCGTTGAAACTTTCCAGTTGTGAAACTTACTTACATCAAGCAACAACATAATAGATATTGACATGGATCAAAGTTTTGAATTAGAAATATCTTTTTATTGTGACTGTGCGATTTGTAAAGGCCATTACCACGACTTTAGCAATTCTTATGAGAGTAATGCAGCAAATTTAGAAACAGTGAAAAATGGAATAGACGAGTATAATTTGGAAGAAATGAGGCGAAGAATCTTGGATGAAATGGAGAGAAATTTACTCAGGCCAGGCTCATCAATTTCTGCAGTGGAAGAGAGTGACCAATATCACAAGAAACAATACAAACAAAGGACACCCTCTCCATTCCAAGGAAGGTATCGCAAACGAAGGTTGGATATGGCAGAAAAGGAAGACGAAGATCGAAAGAAGAGACACGGAAAAGATGGATCTCCCTACAGGGATAGCTCACGGTCTTCAAGAAATAGGAGAGAAGACAGCTATGAGAGAAGAAGGAAATATGAGGCTCCAAAATCTTTCTGGAGGAGACCATAGGTTTTATAACAATTTTCTGTTTTAGATGCTGATATGCTTTTACAGGATTACAGTTTGGAAAATTCTCGTTTTCTAGATATCAAAATTACTTTTTCCTTAGGCTAGTTTTAAATTTTTCGTAAGTTAGTTTTATATTATGATTGTTTTTCTTGAAGATGATCTTTTTGCCTCGAATTTGGATATCATGAAAAGAGAAATCACCAATGCTACAGCACAAACACAACAAAAAAAAAAAAAAAAAAAAAAAAAAAAGAGAGACAGAAGGAGAAAAGGAAGACTGTTTTCCTAAATTAGTGATTAATATAGACCAGCACTTGAATGAGGCCTTAACCCTACTCATCCATACAATCACATAGGTCAAACAGCATATCCACACACAATCAACCATAAAGAATAATCCATGGACAGGCAGTCATGTCGTCAATAAGTATAAGTCGTCATTTACCGAACAATAGAAAAAATAATATAGACAAATAATTCAGAGGCAACACCCAACATAAGGGCTCATCAGGAGAATACATAGATAATTTCTTAGACCACACTGCTTTTCCATTTACGAAACAAATAATTGAAGAAAAAACGGGTTTAATTTTTTTAAATAAAGCAGTGACAACAAAATAAAATAAAAACTACACTTTAACTAACAAAAAAGCTAAAATAGCAAATGAAAAAATCCATTCAATTTATAATTCATAATTGTGTTTCATTAACCTGTAAGATTTTGATTGGATTTGGGGGTTGGGTGACCTCTTTTTCGTATTGTTACAAGTATTTATATTTTTCATTTTTGATAGATCCCCATTTATACAGCGATTGTGGCAGAGGAAAGTGCCAATAGAAACAATTATTGCAGTTTTTTCTAAAGTTTCAGTCAAGTGCGGGAGTGTTTGTTTTAAAAATGTGAGTTCTTGTTTCTTTTATATTTGATTGTTTATATTTTTAGTTTGGTTTAGTTGTCGTGGCATTTTTAAAATGTCTCAAAAATAGTCTTAAATTGTTGTAATTTTCTCCCTTTTTGTTTTTTTTTTCCCGTTGAGAAAGGCTCCCGGAGGTGGGGCCGAAATATTCGGTATAAAGTATTTTTATTTTTTTGTTAGTTAAAGTGTAGTTTTTATTTTATTTTGTTGTCACTGCTTTATTTAAAAAAATTAAACCCGTTTTTTCTTCAATTATTTGTTTCGAGAATACATAGAGATATACTATATATATACTATATATATATACATAGAGAATACTAAATATATATATATATATATAGAGAGAGAGAAAAAGAACATCTTCCCAGTTCTTTTTTGGCACAGAAAAAGGTAATTTTAGCAAATCCGGGCGACAATGAGTGACGGTGGCCCCTTCATGAAACCCCTGTCGGCTGAGCAGATAATACTCGCTTCAAAGTAAGCGAGGGGGACTTGGGAGCTTGCTAAAACTACCATAATATGAGTGAGTCAGCCCCTTCCACAACCTTCAGTCTTATGTTAAAATCTTAATCTTCTTTAGAAATACGTCCATTAAAAATTAAACGGCCCTTCTGTTCCATCAATCTCCTAAAAGTATTGTGACAAAAAGGAAAACAAAAAAGGAATATTGAGCAAGAGATCAGTCCCCCTCATATATAGAATAATTTCTGCTTGTTTTAATTTTTAATACTGCTCCTTACTTTTAAGTCAAAAAACTTTTTTTTAATTTCTGACCCTTACTCAAATCTTGCCAAGAAATCCCCTTTCATTCCCCTGGGAACGTTTTCCCCTAGGAAAAAAAACCCCTCCCCAATAAAATATATATTTCCCAATAACAAATAGTATAGCCTATATGAACAATGGGCAAATTACATATCTTATAGCCCTTTCCTCAGGGACTACAGGGGTCAATACCATCTCCAGAGGCATAGTTAAAGGACATTTTAACTAACCTCCATTGGGAGTGTGGGAGGGACAGGAGACTTGAAAGAGTGCTAGAAATTATACAGCTAAAAAATATGGATTAGTTATGCACTGTTTTCATTTCAAGAGGGGGGGAGGGTAAACGTAAACTGAAGAAAAAACTCATCAGAAAACAACGAGGGAAATAAGACACAGGAAACCTCAAAGATCTTGGGATATTGGGGATTGGGGGTTGAGACTGTCCAAACGCCTGGTTTCAAAGACGATGCTGGCTGTACTGATGACAAAGAATAAAAAGATAAACTTGCAGTAAGAAAAAAAAGTGCTAACACCTACACAAAATCTTTGCTAATCCATCTTTAGTGAACAATGTAGGCTTGAAGATACTGAAAAAATGACAATACAAAATTGACGAATCAAAAAAGCTAAAAATGGAAGTCATGGAGAACAGAACTAACAAACATCGAATCAACCCACAAGATACATAAATAGTAGTAATCCATCTTGTTTTGTCAATAATAGAAGTTAAGATTACCAAATTTTTTTCTATTTGTCTTGTCAGACTTTCAACTTTTTGTTTACTAGCATATGTATCTAATTTGCTTGTGCCATTTTAGCGATTAGAAAAACAACATTAATTTATTCAGTGCTGAAGACTTTAGCGTATAGATCAAGGTATTGAGGACCCCTACATATGTGGAATAATTTCTGTTCGTTTTCAGTTTTAATGTTTATTTATTTGTTCATACAGAGATGGTTGTTCATACAAGTGTAGTTGTTCCTAGATTTAATACATTTTATCCCCTCAACCCAACATTTAAATTGGTTTAATTGGCGCCACTGGCTATCATACAAGGATAGTTGTTCGTACAAGGATAATTGTTCTACAAATGACCCTCTTTGTCGCAGCGTCAGCCACATTTTCTAAAGCCCCTAATAAAATTTTTATTTAGACAACCTGAAGTTAAAAATTATCTTAGAACACTTGTATTTAAAAAAAAAACCTAGCCAGTATAATATTAATATTGTCATATTTGAATAATAAATGACCCTGTCGGTCACCTGTTCGTAAGTTAAAAATACCTCATTTTTTCTAATTTTTCCGATTTATCCGTCCCCCCACTCACCCCCCTCCAGAAGGCGGAATCGGGGAAACGACAATTTATAATTTAATCTGGCCTAGTTCCTAATACGCTTGCCAAATTTCATCGTCCTAGATTACCTGGAAGTGCTAAACTAGCAAAACCGGGACAGAAAGACAGACAGACCGACCGACAGAATTTGCTATCGCTACATGTCACTTGGTAGATACCAAGTGCCATGAAAATGGTTTCTCATGTTTTAATGGATGTATCATCTGCTACAAACTAGTAATAAACAAACTTTTACTTCCCATAACGAATACTATGCGTAAACTATAGGCAAATTTTAAAGCTTATACCCTTTTCCCGGCTGTTGGGAATTGAAGTTATACCCAAAGACATAGTTATTGAACTTCTCAACTATGCTAAACAAAATGGCCATTTAAGAATTTAAAAATGAGCCCTCTCCCTACATTATAGGACCATTGTGTCCTAGTTCATTTATCCTATCTACATAAAATAAATTGTATTATTTCTAATTCATTTAAATTAAATAATCTTTTCAAATGTTTTCAATCTTTTCAAGAGTTTTGACTAGCGAAAAATCTTATAAAAATATAAAAAAGCAAACCCAATTTCAAGAATGTAATCCGAATTAATTATAGGTTTACTCAATAGATGAAAGTGTCAGCTTCTCCCTGTCACCGTTTAAATTATTTGAATTCTTAAATCAATTGAAAAAAAAAAAAACATTGCTAAATTGAATAATTTAATCATTCAATATATATTATTTTGACTATCTTATTTATAGTGATTAATATACTGTAACTATCTTGTTTATATTGTAAACCGGCGAAACTTTTAGTTAAGGCAATAACATGGCAACACTGACGAAAATACGCCCCGGTTTTAAAATTTTCATAATTTAAAAAAAAATGTATTAGAAAATCGATGTTTTCAAGTATTATTCAACAGTCTAGGGGAAAAAAATTCTCCTTTTGATGCCCTTGGTACATTCACAAATAGGAAAGTTTTGACACCATTAACCAATTCCAAAAAAAGAAGTAAGTTTAAAGAACGTAATTCGACAGGTTGATAGAACTAAGTACTATTTATTGACTGATAGCAAAACCGTTTTATGTCGAAAATCTAATGACAAGGGATAGCAGAACAAGACATGTCAGAATCCTTATTAAAAATTGATGTTCCAAGATGCATTTGCTCGTATTTTGACTCCCCTTCTCATTTATTTCAGGAAAAGGGACTTCGGCCTAAGCTCACAACGCGACAAAAGGCCGATTCTTACAGCGAAATGTTCTTCCAAACTTCGGAAGCCCCTTCTAATAAGTAACTCAGAATAGCTTTGGGCTAATCGGAGTAGTTTTCCAAAGAAAATGTTTTAAGCTAGTGTGTTAAAACATTTAATAAAAACATGAATTTTTCCGAGGGTGGGGTGGGGGGTTCAAACAAACAAAAAACAACTAATAACGTCAAAAATGTGCTTATATCCGTTTTTGTTATGTTTTTACGAGTCAGAAAATATTTCGGGGGAGGGGAGGGGTTCAAACCCCGAAACCTAACCTGGATTTCAAAACCTAACCCAATTTCAAGAATGTAATTCGAATTAATAATTACAAATATTGATATGCTGGTACATTTTATTCTAGAAAAAAAAATTAAAAAGATAAAATAAGCACCCAAAAAAGGTAAATAAGTTCTATTCACAAAAAGAATGTTCCACTGATATTTATTTGAGCCTAATTGCCAGTTTTAAGCGCCTTCATTTTTGGTTTCAGCCATACATTTCAATGGCTGAATGTATTTCTAATGATTTGAATCATATTATTGCTATGCATTGCTTCAAACGTAAAATGCATACTAGGTTTTTTACGACTGTAAGATTTTGGAAAACAAGATTTTAATTACAACCATAACTAAAATAGCGCTGTTACTGGGCCTTTTATGCAAGGCTGTTACATCCAAGAAACAGGTGGATTGGGCTGTTACAACCGTTAAACGGAATGTTTCCGAAGATCATACGTCAGCAATTCTCTTTGCATTGATTGGTGCAAATATCTAAGAGCTATGTCGTTCATTAATATAAGGAAATGAATCCGTTAAAACTTTCCAGTTGTGAAACTTACTTACTTCAAGCAACAACATAATAGATATTGACATGGATCAAAGTTTTGAATTAGAAATATCTTTTTATTGTGACTGTGCGATTTGTAAAGGCCATTACCACGACTTTAGCAATTCTTATGAGAGTAATGCAGCAAATTTAGAAACAGTGAAAAATGGAATAGACGAGGATAATTTGGAAGAAATGAGGCGAAGAATCTTGGATGAAATGGAGAGAAATTTACTAAGGGCAGGCTCATCAATTTCGGCAGTGGAAGAGAGTGACCAATATCACAAGAAACAATACAAACAAAGGACACCCTCTCCATTCCAAGGAAGGTATCGCAAACGAAGGTTGGATATGGCAGAAAAGGAAGAGGAAGATCGAAAGAAGAGACACAGAAAAGATGGATCTCCCAACAGGGATAGCTCATGGTCTTCAAGAAATAGGAGAGAAGAGGGAAATATGAGGCTCCAAAATCTTTCTGGAGGAGACCATAGGTTTTATAACAATTTTCTGTTTTAGATGCTGATATGCTTTTACAGGATTGCAGTTTGGAAAATTCTCGTTTTCTAGATATTAAAATTACTTTTTCCTTATGCTAGTTTTAAATTTTTCGTAAGTTAGTTTTATATTATAATTGTTTTTCTTGAAGATGATCTTTTTGCCTCGAATTTGGATATATACATATAGAGAGAGAAAAAGAACATCTTCCCCATTCTTTTTTGGCACAGAAAATGGTAATTTTGGCAAAACCGGGCGACAATGAGTGAAGGTGGCCCCTTCATGAAACCCCTGTCGGCTGAGCAGATAATACTCGCTTCAAAGTAAGCGAGGGGGACTTGGGAGCTTGCTAAAACTACCATAATATGAGTGAATCTGCCCCTTCCACAACCTTCAGTCTTTATGTTAAAATCTTAATCTTCTTTAGAAATACGTCCATTAAAAATTAAACGGCCCTTCTGTTCCATCAATCTCCTAAGAGCATTGTGACAAAAAGTAAAACAAAAAAGGAAGATTGAGCAAGAGATCAGTCCCCCTCATATATAGAATAATTTCTGCTTGTTTTAATTGTTAATACTGCTCCTTACTTTTAAGTCAAAAAACTTTTTTTTAATTTCTGACCCTTACTCAAATCTTGCCAAGAAATCCCCTTTCATTCCCCTGGGAACGTTTTCCCCTAGGAAAAAAAACCCCTCCCCAATAAAATATATATTTCCCAATAACAAATAGTATAGCCTATATGAACAATGGGCAAATTACATATCTTATAGCCCTTTCCTCAGGGACTACAGGTGTCAATACCATCTCCAGAGGCATAGTTAAAGGACCTTTTAACTAACCTCCATTGGGAGTGTGGGAGGGACAGGAGACTTGAAAGAGTGCTAGAAATTATACAGCTAAAAATATGGATTAGTTATGCACTGTTTTCATTTCAAGAGGGGGGAAGGGTAAACGTAAACTGAAGAAAAAACTCATCAGAAAACAACGAGGGAAATAAGACACAGGAAACCTCAAAGATCTTGGCATATTGGGGATTGGGTGTTGAGACTGTTCAAACGCCTGGTTTCAAAGACGATGCTGGCTGTACTGATGACAAAGAATAAAAAGATAAACTTACAGTAAGAAAAAAAGTGCTGACAACTACACAAAATCTTTGTTAATCCATCTTTAGTGAACAATGTAGGCTTAAAAAATACTGAAAAATTGACAATACAAAATTGACGAATCGAATCAACATCGAATCAACCCAAAAGATAAATAAATAGTAGTAATCCATCTTGTTTTGTCAATAATAGAAGTTAAGATTACCAAATTTTTTTTCTATTTGTCTTGTCAGACTTTCAACTTTTCGTTTACTAGCATATGTATCTAATTTGCTTGTGCCATTTTAGCGATTAGAAAAACAACATTAAGTTATTCAGTGCTGAAGACTTTAGCGTATAGATCAAGGTATTGAGGACCCCTACATATGTGGAATAATTTCTGTTCGTTTTCAGTTTTAATGTTTATTTATTTGTTCATACAGAGATGGTTGTTCATACAAGTGTAGTTGTTCCTAGATTTAATACATTTTATCCCCTCAACCCAACATTTAAATTGGTTTAATTGGCGCCACTGGCTATCATACAAGGATAGTTGTTCGTACAAGGATAATTGTTCTACAAATGACCCTCTTTGTCGCAGCGTCAGCCACATTTTCTAAAGCCCCTAATAAAATTTTTATTTAGACAACCTGAAGTTAAAAATTATCTTAGAACACTTGTATTTTAAAAAAAAACCTAGCCAGTATAATATTAATATTGTCATATTTGAATAATAAATGACCCTGTCGGTCACCTGTTCGTAAGTTAAAAATCCCTTATAACGTTCAAGTACTCGTTATACAACGAGTACTTGAAGCATGAAATCAAAGGGGTTCAATTAAACCCCTTCATATGTGGAATAATTTCTGTTCGTTTTCAGTTTTAACGTTGCTCCTTTCTTTAAAGGAGTCTCATAATTTTTTAAAAATTATGAAAAATATAAAAATTATTGAAATCAAAAAATATATTGCAATTGAGGTATCGGGTTGAATTGAACCTGCCTCCTCTTGTATTCTAATTTATTATTTTCAATGCAATTAGTTTATACTTGGATTCGTCAAACGAAAAAAAATGAATTTACAAAAAAATTAGAAAGGTTATTAAAAGGACAAAAAGGAGGTAAATGGTTCATCTCCCCTTAGGTTTTATGCTGCCCCCCCCCCTCCACCCAAATATATAAAAATATGTACAGAAATTAAAAAGGCTAACAAAAAACAAAGAGGAGGTAATCCAAAACTGATGATTTATCCTGAGCCCCCTATCGGAAGAGGGGGAAAAAACATTTCGGCTGATTCCAGAGAAATCCTAATATGATAAAAACAATGGTATACACATACTTCTTATCAATGAGAATTGAGACACTGTAATTAGAATTAGAACTGAAACAATTAATTAAGTCATTGAAATAACTAATAATCTTTAATTATCACTATTTTCAACATTAAATCCAGCTATAACATGTCAACTTATGAATCGGTCTTTTTCTTAGCAAATTTTTAAGTATTACAGGTTAACCAAGACAAACCTAATTACCTTGACCTTGTTTGTCTACTATTAGACCTATAGTTTACTATACTGTGTAAGTGTTAAGCAGTGATTAAGCACTGTATACTTACTGTTTTTGGTGGAATTAAATAAATAAAGTAATAGGAAAAATAATAAAATATTATCGAAAGTAATATAAATAATATTTATAGTATTATATATATATATATGAATAAATAATATTATAATAAATTAAAATAAAAGATTTAATAAAAGAGTAGTAAAAGTAGTTTAAAAACTACTCATAAAACCCAAAAAAATTACCTCAGGCGATAGTTTGCTGAACTTCATTGATGGCTTCATCATTCCAATATTCTTAGAGTCTTTTGGCAGTTTAATCCAATTATCAGTTTTTACACTCTTTACACTAGATTTTTCATTCTCTACACTTTTCATAACTCTATCACCATCAACAATTACTGTGCCGAACTTCTATATAATGTTTCCTTCAACCAAAACTGGACTTTATCCTTTGTCCTTTTGAAGTTTGTTTTTTGGTCTTTTTCTTGAGGCCCTTTATCAGGGATTTTTTTGTCATTTAAAATATGGATTTGCTCACTAGCACTGTACACAACAGGATTTTGAACTTCTTTAGGACTACATTCAACTGAAGGAGGCTAAGGGAGCACCTGTTCAAAATGAGGTTCATTCACTTTTGTCAAAGTTTGTGACCAAGGTAAATTTTCGTCCGTTTTATTGACATTTACCTTCTAACATTTGGTAGTTTGCATTTTCACATTGTTTGGTATAACCTGCACTGGTGAGCCAACACTACTTGGAATCACAACTAGAATATATTTATGTGAAATCTACTCATGTGTTTGTGCTGGGAGCGTTGAGTCTGAGACGGATGAATGGTAGTTTGTGACATTGGACTTTTAGTGTGAAGTCCCTTCACTCAAAGTAACAGAGGCATGAGATAGTGGCGAAGACCCTGGAGACTGCATTGGGGCATAAGAGCTCACTTGTTGCATTATCTGAAAGGTCAAGTTAAACAGTTCAAAACAAAAATAAAGAAAAAAAGAAAACAAAAATTTCAAAAAAACAAAACAAAACAATTAGTTTCATTCGACGTTGCACTTTGATCTAGAATGATCTTCCTGAAGAAGTTATCTCTAAAAGTTTTTTCTGTTTGCTCTTTCAAAAGAAGGTTCATTAGTCTACTAAAACCTTGATAAAGGACTAGTGACAAATATTTAACAACACCTTGGACCGCAAAAAAAATAACAATAAAAAAAAAATTACATACTATACATACTAAAATCAACAAGAGCAAAGAGCTCATATGGCACTTATGACGAGGCAAGAAGAGCTAAGAGCCAAGAGATCATATGGTATGAGCTCTAACAAAATTCTATGAATCAATAGATTGATTTAAAAAGGAATAAGAGGCTTAATGCCGGTCAGGATTTAAAACAAAAGTTCCGAGTCACGATGTCCTTCTAAATATCAAAATTCATTAAGATCCGATCACCCACTAGTAAGTTATAAATACCTAATTTTTTCTAATTTTTCCTCTCCCTTTAGCCCCCTAGATGGTCGAATCTGGGAAAACGATTTTATCAAGTCAAATTGTGCAGCTTCCTGACACGCCTACCAATTTTCATCGTCCTAGCACGTCCAGAAGCACCAAACTCGCCAAATCACTGAACCCCTCCCCCCAACTCCTCCAAAGAGAGCGAATCCAGTACGATTCTGTCAATCACGCATCAAGGACATTTGTTTATTCTATCCACCAAGCTTCATCCCGATTCCTCCACTCCAAGTGTTTTTCCAAGATTTCCCCCTCCAACTCCCCCCAATGTCAAAGGATCTGGTCGGGATTTGAAATAAGAGCTCTGAGACATGAATCCCTTCTAAAAATCAAATTTCATTAAGATCCGATCATCTACTCGTAAGATAAAAATAACCGAATTTTCACGTGTCCCAAAAATTCCGGTTTCCCCCTCCGATTCCCCCCAATGTCACAGGATTTGGTCAGAATTTAAAATTAGAACTTTAAAGCACAAGATCCTTCTAAATATCAAATTTCATTAAGATCTGGTCACCCTTTCGTAAGTTACAAATAGCCCAATTTTCAAAATAACCTCCCCCCCCCCCCCAATTCCACCAAAGAGAGCAGATCCGGTCCGGTTATGTCAGTCACGTATCTTAGACAGGTTTCTATTCTTCCCATCCAGTTTCATCCCGATCTCACCGCTTTAAGTATTTTCTAAGATTTCCGCCCCCCCCCCAACTGCCCCCCCCCCCCAATTACGCTTGATCCGGTTGAGATTTAAAATAAGAGATCTGAGTTACGAGGTCCTTCTAAATATGAAGTTTCATGAAGATCCAATAACTCCTTCGTAAGTTAAAAATACGTAATTTATTCTTATTTTTCAGAATTATCCCCCAACTACCCCAAAGAGAGCGGATCCGTTCCGGTTATGTCAATCATGTATCTAGGACTTGTGCTTATTTTTCCCACCAAGTTTCATCCCGACCCCTCCACTCTAAGTGTTTTCCAAATTTTAGGTTTCCCCCTCCCAACTCCCCCTCACAATGTCACAAGATCCGGTAGAGATTTAAAATAAGAGCTCTGAAACATGATATCCTTCTAAATATCAAATTTCATTGAGATCCGATCACCCGTTCGTAAGTTAAAAATACCTCATTTTTTCTAATTTTTCAGAAATAACCCACCACACCCCCCCCCCCCCAACTACCTCAAAGAGAGCGGATCCGTTCCGTGTATGTCAATCATGTATCTAGGACTTGTGTTTATTTTTCCCACCAAGTTTCATCCAGATCCCTCCACTCTAAGTGTTTTCCAAGTTTTAGGTTCCCCCCTCCCAAATCCCCCCCAACGTCACCAGATCTTGTCGAGATTTAAAATAAGAGCTCTGAGACACAATATCCTTCTAAACATCAAAGTTCATTGAGATCCGATCACCCGTTCGTAAGTCAAAAATGCCTCATTTTTTCTAATTTTTCAGAATTACCCCCTCCCCCAACTACCCTAAAGAGAGCATATCCGTTCCAATTATATTAATCATGTACCTGGGACTTTTGCTTATTTTTCCCATCAAGTTTCATCCCGATCCCTCCACTCTAAGTGTTTTCCAAGATTTAAGGTTTCCCCCCCGCAGCTCCCACCAATGTCATCAGATCCGGTCGGGATTTAAAATAAGAGCTCTGAGACACAATACATTCCAAACATCAAATTTCACTAAGATCCCATCACCCGCTCATAAGTTAAAAATACTTCATTTTTTCTATTTTTTTCCAAATTAACCGGCCCCCCACTCCCCCCCCCCAGATGGTCAAATCGGAGAAACGACTATTTCTAATTTAATCTGGTCAGGTCCCTGAAACGCTTGCCAAATTTCATCGTCCTAGCTTACCTGGAAGTGCTTAAAGTAGCAAAACCGGGACCGACAGACAGACCAACTGACAGACCGACAGACTGACAGAATTTGCGATTGCTATATGTCACTTGGTTAATACCGAGTGCCATAAAAAGCACAGGAGATATTTAACACTATTAAAAGAGAAACTGTGCAAAATATTTTTACTGATATATGAGCTGGATATAGCGTATTTCAGACTAAAATCAGCCGTATTTATTCAACAATAAAAACTGAAGTTAAAGGTTTTCAAACAAAAAACAATTTCTCAGTGCTTATTTTAAAACCGTTTTATGGCTAACTTTTTAAGATTAAGAGTTTAAGTCAATAAAACAGAAACAAACAATTCATAAGTTCTTAATTATGAAGCCAAAAAAGGACAGATATTATGACTATTAATAGAAGTATTACAAAATACTTTTAACTGAAAGTTGCTAAAAAGTCATGAAATTTCTTATGCAAAAATCAGCCGTGTTTATTCTAAATTCGAAAAAAAAAATTCAATTCAATATGTACATGAAATTCAGAAAAGAATTACAACAATCTTGCAATTTTTGGGAAATACATATTTGGGGGAGAAGGGTACATGCCCACGAAAACATTTAAGAGGGCAAATAAAAGAAATGGCAAGAAATTCCGATTTGATAACTACTATTTGATGTTGTTTAATTTCATATATAATCTTTTTAATGGTTGACTTGAATATATACAGCTTTATGTGACGCAAAATACAAATTCCATAGCCATTACTAAACAAAATCTTCTTTGATATATAGTATTGTATATAAATAAACACATAAAATTACTCTAAGCGGCAGTTTTGATATTGTCTCTTTCCCCTCCTCTAACAGTAAGTTTTAAAGTCTATTGCGTCACTTGCATTTTACTGAAAACTTTTTCAATCGATGTTTTTCAAAACATCGACGATAAATAAACAAAAATCACTAGAATAATCACGATGAATGAAAAGAACTAATGAAAATAAACTGAATATTTAATATATAAGAATATTAATCCCACAAAACTCAGCAATTAAAGATTGTTTGCTTTTTTCGTTTCATTTTTTTCCAAAATTATAATTATAATTATAAGAAATGTATATAATATAATTTGTTTTCAAAACGCACGAATGAAGTAACAGGCTTTAGAACTTTTGCATTTAGAGGAGGGGGAAGGGGGCAGTAGCTAAACTCCAGCTTGAATTAAATTTGCTCATTCTAAGTTCGACTTCAATATCCAATTTAACTTTTACTCTTTATAAGATTTACTAATTCATCTATATCAGTATCTATAATATTTATGTTTGATATAATTATTTGTTTTAATTTCTGGTCATTTCAAGTTTAAATTACTATTGGCCTTTACTTAAGCTGATCTTAAGTTTAATATGGCTCTTTGCTTTTAAAAACTTTTTTTTTTCTACATTATTATCTGTTAATTTTTTGATTGCAAAAGTTTATTATTGGTCAATATAGTGAATATTTCTCAAGTTTTCATGTCTTTGGCTTAAAAATAAAAATTTTCTATTTTAATCTAGTAGGGGTAATTAGTGTATTTTTATTTATTTTAATAGCCCCATCAACGTTCCCTGAAGGGGGATGTTTAATAATTTTTAGCGTTTTTCAACAGAGAACTGAAGATTAAAGAGACTTAATCAATAAAAAAAAAAACAATTCATGCAAATAACCACTATTCACACCTATTCATAAAATAATATAATTATTCAGAATTATCAGTTGTGGTGAAAGATAAATTTGTTTCGTATAGTTTTCATTTTGAAGCCAACATGTTACATGTTTTCCTTTTAACACAAGTTAGACCATGTACAAACAGTAAATGTAAGAGCGCCATCTATTTCCAAACAAATAACTTTTTCAAGATTTGAAGCACAGAATAACAATGTGGTATCTTTCTTGCCGTTGATAGCATCGTGTCGTTTATTTGTAGCTTTCCGTTTTGGATATTTTGCAAGACAGCTTAAATCATTTGTACAACATATCCTCTTCAATTGGAGCTGTTTTGCCTTGTACGTAAAATGCTGTTAAAAATTACGCCCATATTCCATTTTAGTTATGTCTGACATCTACAATTTTTTTTATTAATAACGTGTTGGCCTGCTGTTGGTTATTCTATGGACATTGTGCAGGTTTCAAGGTTGTGGGATTAATATTTGGCGATATTTGACATAAAACGCGTTTCCATATCTCATTTGGATCTTTCTGCTCTGCATTTTCTTTAAGATTAAAATGATTCTCTTGTGATTCAATCTGCGCTAACTGATATTTTTAGGGCAAGCCAAAGCTAGTGGAATATTATGTTGGTACGCTTTCAAAATCAGACAGACATACTTTGAAAACCAAATATGGACTCTTGAAGACATATAGCTAATCATGCTGTAAGCTTTACATAAAACACTGTAAAATGGTCACTGTTGAAGATCAATGACCTTTCCTGAAAAATCAACATAAAAACATTCAAAGAAGAAAAAGAGAGGTCAAGGGGGGTTTGTTTAATGCTTAAAATCTTAAAACCTTTTTAATGGTTATGACAAGAGACATTTGTTGAAAATATATATTGTTTTCAGCAATAGTATAATCAAGGCAAGGCTTGTAGCTTTGGGGGTTGCAGGGGCTAGTAGCTCAAATCTCATTTGTGATAATTTCTCTTGTTCAAAGTTTGACAAGAATAATTTCTAATTGTTAAGGTTTCAGTTTTCAAATCTCTTCTTTTTCAACTTAGGAAATTAAAATGTAATTTGCAGCAAATTTAATGTCATATTCATCAACCCGGCCTGTGGTCCACACTTTCCGTAACAACCGCACAGGTTAGACTTTTTCCAGTTTCCACAGATAGACTGAGATTGGCGGCATAGAAAAAAAAAAAAAAAAAAAAAAAAAAAAAAAAAAAAAAAAAAAAAAAAAAAAAAAAAAAAAAAAAAAAAAAAAACGGGACAAAACCAGAGTGTTGCTCTCGCAACACAATAAACGGGTTTCCCTGATAAAAAAATGTCCAACATTAAATGTTAAGCCCTATAGGGTTCTTTAATTTTTTTTTATCAGACTAAGACGAACATAAAATAAAATAAGTAAAGATTGCACATAAAAATGAGAGATATGAAGAATGAGACAAGAAAATAAAGGATAAGAAGAGTGAGAAATATGGAACGAGATATGAGAATGAAGAATTAAAATAAGAAGAATAAATAGAGAAGAATTAGAAATGTATAATAACTTTGATTCGGACCAGCAAAAATAGTTGAAAAACTTTTCAAAGGAGTTTTCAAAAGCTCGGGTCATCCAGGTTCATGTACAGCTCCCTCAGTCCCATCGTTTAGTTGAATAGCATCGGAAGAGGTCAAAGCCAGAGTCGGAATCAGCTGTTGATTCACCTATTTATCTTCAGAGCTTGTCAAGTGTTTCTGAGATCCTTCCCCAATCCATCGATTAAAGAGAATGGTCTTCTCTCTGGACTGAGTTGTAACTGCTGGAAGTTGAGACAGTATTGGAAAACTTAAGAAATTGAAAGTAAATTAAAATTAAGAATTGAGCCAGTATTGAAAATACTAAATGATACATTGCTAAAAACTCAATATGACAATAAATCAAAGAGGCAAAAATTTATGGATGTGACCATTCAGTAATGTTATTGCATAAGCAAACATTAATAGGTTGGAAATGATGTGCTCGAAAATAGTCCACAAATCTTCGTACAAGCTGCAACAGGATTCTTGTCATGGGTTAGGTCGTCACTTACGACTGCACAGCTCAAGTGTGCAAGACTCCCATTCAGACTACTGTAGTAGATAACAAATGTAAAGATTGGCCCCTCTTAGAGTTTCTTTTACTTTCCTCAGCTCATAGTGTTGGCGATGCGTGTTATAGAGATGAAGGGAAATTGTTTTGAGCTGTTCTTTCAGGCACATAAGAACTTCTTTAGCAGAGCATTTCTTTAGCCAGGTCTTTCTCTAACATAGAACATAAGTAAATTGTACTTTCTCTTCACTCGTGACTTGTGACTCGTGACAAAACGTTACTTACACTCGACACTTCGATTGTAAGTCACATTTTTTCACCCTGTGGTAATCAATCTCTCACATGGAAACCGCTGGTCTTACTAACAGTCTCGTTGCACATTCTAGATCGTGGAGGGACGTGGAAGAGCTGGACAGGCTGGGACTCGATTCTGCTCGATAATCTGTGCTGTGGGTGAAAACATTACGTGCTCAAACGTGACTTACCCTCGCAGTAAAAACGGGTAGCTTGAGATGAGCAGTCAAAAGTTTATTTCATTAGATGGCGACTGTTGCAAGAACAACAGTTAAGCCTTGTCTAATGATAGCACTGATTTTAGATTTTTTCTGAGAGTAATTATAAGAGATATTTCTTATATTGCCGGACCGGTTCGCGAGGGTAAGTCGCGATAATTTTTCTTTTGTTATATAAAAAGCTCAATTACCACACTTTTTCTTCTATTATTTTAAAAATGAATTTCACAACCAAACGATTTTGATTCTTACCTTTCCAATGATGTACTCACATGTCCAAAATTATAACTTTTAGAATTAGACCATAAGTCTGAAATACCGTGTTTTCGCCCAGCATTTGACCAGCAGTGTTTTTTGCAATTTATGCATATTGCTAAATAATTATCCTCTACAAATAGGGACGAATTTTTTTTTTAGAAAAAACTGGATCCGATGATAACATTTAAACTTGTAATTTTGAACAGGTTATACATAGAGGGAGAGATCAATAATTTGCAATTTCAGATCCTTATTTGATGAGCAGCTAACTTTAAATTCCGTTTTCTGAGCCCCATTTTTTTAGCTATTACATACCACGTAAAATACACACAGAATAAGTTTACTTAACTAATAAAAACCCGAAAAATAAAAATTATTTTGGGGTTTCCCATAATCTTATAGCGTACGCAAAGGAACAAGCCGTTGGGAGGAATACTAGAGCAAGAGCTATCACTTATATATAGAATAGCACATCTATTATAATTAAGAATAATATATATTCAAAACTCATTAGTTTCAAGGTTTGAAGTATCGAAACACAATATAGAGTATTTCTTGTGATTGATAGCATTGTGTTGTTTACTTGTCGTTTACATTCCATTTTGGACATTTTGCTAGACAACTTAAATCTTTTGTGCAAAATAACCTCTTCTATGGGAGTTGTATTACTCTTATATGTAAAGTACTGTTATTAACAACGTCTCTAGTCTGTTTTAATTTTGTCTGACATCTACAGTTCATTATTAATATCGTTTTGGCTGGTCGTTTGTTATTCTATGGATATTGTTGTGGCATTAATAAACAAACGATATGGTACGACATAAAAAAAAACTTGATCTTGAATAAAATGGCTACCTCAAAACTTTGATCAGACTACTTTGGGAAAAAGGGGGCGTAGGACAGGGGCTAGTGCCCGCCAAGAAAGGAGATGCGGCCTCTCATAATATTCTTGGACCATTAGTTCCAAGTCCATTGACCCTATCTTCATAGAGTAAGTTGAATTAGCTTTAAGTGATTTAAGTTAAATCCTTGTCTCATACATTGCTTTTTATTTTAAGAAAAGAAAAAGTTTCCTAAAAATGATTACAATAAAAAAATCGCGACCAATCCCCACTTTTAAGCACAATACAATGTGTTGTATGACAAATTCTAACAGAAAGACATCATTAACCCATTGACAAATAGCCAACAACAAAAAAACATGATTACGACGGAAACAAGCTTTAGTACTTGGCAATAATTCCAAAGATTTTAACCGTTGGGAACATTTCCAAAAAGGTAAATTGCTTCGTCACTTTTTTCCATTCAAAACAACACTATCTGTGACAACAACAGCACATCAAGACAACAGCATATCAACAAAGGTATGATTGAAATCAACTTGTTGCTATGCACCACAATAAAAAATTTAATTCCTTAACTTATTATGAACAAATGACGCCAGGCATTAAACAATGAAAATTGCATATTCTCAGACAATAAGGCAGAGTAAAAAAAAAGAGAAGTACTTATTTGATTTCATACTTCAAGTACTCGTTGTTTAATGTAACCTGATTGTTTTCGGAGTTGAGAATGATGTACATTAGCCATTTAGAATATTTTATCATTTATCTGATTATTAATACTTTTTAATAATGGTGTTTCAAAAGAAAAAGTGTTCATCGAACTTCCAAAAACTAAACTATATTTTAGAGGACATATTGGTAAATGTTATTCCCCCTTTTCTTATTATTATCACAGTTTAAAAGTTTTTTATAACAATCTAATGTAATCAGCTAATTTTATCAATTAACCTAAGAACAAGATTAATTGTACCTTTAATCAATCTTATGGTCACCAAAGGCTTTTTCTGGCTTATTGTAAACTTTAAGTCAGTTTAGCAATTCACTTTATAGGTTTACTCAATAGATGAAAGTGTCAGCTTCTCCCTATCACCGTTCAAATTATTTGATTTCTTAAATCAATTGAAAAAATCCTATTACTAAATTGAATAATTTAATCATTCAATATATACTATTTTGACTATCTTACATATAGTGATTAAGCACTGGTCAAAGTTTAATAACTGGTCAAAGATTCTATGACTTTTAGGGGGTGTTTCCCCCTATTTTCTAAAATATGGCAAATTTTCTCAGGGTCGTAATTTTTCATGGGTAAGACTTGATGAAACTTATATATTTAAAATCAGCATTAAAATACGATTCTTTTGATGTAGCTATTGGTATCGAAATTCCATTTTTTAGAGTTTTGGTTACTATTGAGCCGGGTCGCTCCTTACTACAGTTCGTTACCACGAACTGTTTGAAATGTTCTTCCAAACTTCAGAAGCCCCTTCTAATTAAGTAACTCAGAATAGCTTCGGGCTTATCGGAGTAGTTTTCTAAAGAAAATTTTTTAAGCTACTGTGTTAAAACATTGAATAAAAACATGAATTTTTCCGAGGTTAAGGAAAAACACACACAAAAAAAAAAAAAAAAAAACAACTAATAACGACACAAATGTGCTTATATCTATTTTTGTTATGTTTTTACGAGTCAGAAAACATTTCGGGGGAGGGGAGGGGTTCAAACCCCAGAACCTAACCTAAAATTTGAAAACCTAACCCAATTTCAAGAATGTAACTCGAATTAATAATTACAAATATTCATATGCTGATACATTTTATTCTAGAAAAAAAAAGATAAAAATAAGCACCCAAAAAAGGTAAATAAGTTCTATTCACAAAAAGAATGTTCCACTGATATATATTTGAGCCTAATTGCCAGTTTTAAGCGCATTCATTTTTGGTTTCAGCCATACATTTCAACGGCTGAATTTATTTCTAATGGTTTGAATCATACTATTGCTATGCGTTGCTTCAAACGTGAAATGCATACTAGGTTTTTTACGACTGTAAGATTTTGGAAAACAAGATTTTAATTACAACCATAACTAAAATAGCGCTGTTACTGGGCCTTTTATGCAAGGCTGTTACATCCAAGAAACAGGTGGATTGGGCTGTTACAACCGTTAAACGGAATGTTTCCGAAGATCATACGTCAGCAATTCTCTTTGCATTGATTGGTGCAAATATCTAAGAGCTATGTCGTTCATTAATATAAGGAAATGAATCCGTTAAAACTTTCCAGTTGTGAAACTTACTTACTTCAAGCAACAACATAATAGATATTGACATGGATCAAAGTTTTGAATTAGAAATATCTTTTTATTGTGACTGTGCGATTTGTAAAGGCCATTACCACGACTTTAGCAATTCTTATGAGAGTAATGCAGCAAATTTAGAAACAGTGAAAAATGCAATAGACGAGGATAATTTGGAAGAAATGAGGCGAAGAATCTTGGATGAAATGGAGAGAAATTTACTCAGGGCAGGCTCATCAATTTCTGCAGTGGAAGAGAGTGACCAATATCACAAGAAACAATACAAACAAAGAACACCCTCTCCATTCCAAGGAAGGTATCGCAAACGAAGGTTGGATATGGCAGAAAAGGAAGACGAAGATCGAAAGAAGAGACACAGAAAAGATGGATCTCCCAACAGGGATAGCTCACGGTCTTCAAGAAACAGGAGAGAAGACAGCTATGAGAGAAGAAGGAAATATGAGGCTCCAAAATCTTTCTGGAGGAGACCATAGGTTTTATAACAATTTTCTGTTTTAGATGCTGATATGCTTTTACAGGATTCCAGTTTGGAAAATTCTCGTTTTCTAGATATCAAAATTACTTTTTCCTTAGGCTAGTCTTAAATTTTTCGTAAGTTAGTTTTATATTATGATTGTTTTTCTTGAAGATGATCTTTTTGCCTCGAATTTGGATATATATATATATATATATATATATATATATATATATATATATATATATATATATATATATATATATATATATATATATATATATATATATATATATATATATATATATATATACAGAGAGGGAAAAAGAACATCTTCCCCATTCTTTTTTGGCACAGAAAATGGTAATTTTAGCAAAACCGGGCGACAATGAGTGAAGGCCCCTTCATGAAACCCCTGTCGGCTGAGCAGATAATACTCGCTTCAAAGTAAGCGAGGGGGACTTGGGAGCTTGCTAAAACTACCATAATACAAGTGAATCTACCCCTTCCACAACCTTCAGTCTTTATGTTAAAATCTTAATCTTCTTTAGAAATACGTCCATTAAAAATTAAATGGCCCTTCTGTTCCATCAATCTCCTAAAAGCATTGTGACAAAAAGTAAAACAAAAAAGGAAGATTGAGCAAGAGATCAGTCCCCCTCATATATAGAATAATTTCTGCTTGTTTTAATTGTTAATACTGCTCCTTACTTTTAAGTCAAAAAACTTTTTTTTAATTTCTGACCCTTACTCAAATCTTGCCAAGAAATCCCCTTTCATTCCCCTGGGAACGTTTTCCCCTATGAAAAAAAACCCTCCCCAAAAAAATATATATTTCCCAATAACAAATAGTATAGCCTATATGAACAATGGGCAAATTACATATCTTATAGCCCTTTCCTCAGGGACTACAGGGGTCAATACCATCTCCAGAGGCATAGTTAAAGGACCTTTTAACTAACCTCCATTGGAAGTGTGGGAGGGACAGGAGACTTGAAAGAGTGCTAGAAATTATACAGCTAAAAAATATGGATTAGTTATGCACTGTTTTCATTTCAAGAGGGGGGGGGGAGGGTAAACGTAAACTGAAGAAAAAACTCATCAGAAAACAACGAGGGAAATAAGACACAGGAAACCTCAAAGATCTTGGGATATTGGGGATTGGGTGTTGAGACTGTCCAAACGCCTGGTTTCAAAGATGATGCTGGCTGTACTGATGACAAGGAATAAAAAGATAAACTTGCAGTAAGAAAAAAGTGCTGACACCTACACAAAATCTTTGTTAATCCATCTTTAGTGAACAATCTAGGCTTAAAAAATACTGAAAATTATGAAAATTTTAGGATGAAAATTTTAAAAATTATGAAAATTTTAGGATGAAAATTTTAAAAATTATGAAAAATATAAAAATTATTGAAATCAAAAAATATATTGCAATTGAGGTATCGGGTTGAATTGAACCTGCCTCCTCTTGTATTCTAATTTATTATTTTCAATGCAATTAGTTTATACTTGGATTCGTCAAACGAAAAAAAAAATGAATTTACAAAAAAATTAGAAAGGTTATTAAAAGGACAAAAAGGAGGTAAATGGTTCATCTCCCCTTAGGTTTTATGCTAGCCCCCCCCCCCTCCACCCAAACATATAAAAATATGTACAGCAATTAAAAAGGTTAACAAAAAACAAAGAGGAGGTAATCCAAAACTGATGATTTATCCTGCGCCCCCTATCGGAAGAGGGGGAAAAAACATTTCGGCTGATTCCAGAGAAATCCTATTATGATAAAACAATGGTATACACATCCTTCTTATCAATGAGAATTGAGACACTGTAATTAGAATTAGAACTGAAACAATTAATTAAGTCATTGAAATAACTAATAATCTTTAATTATTACTATTTTCAACATTAAATCCAGTTATAACATGTCAACTTATGAATGGTCTTTTTCTTAGCAAATTTTAAAGTATTACAGGTTAACCAAGACAAACCTAATTACCTTGACCTTGTTTGTTTACTATTAGACCTATAGTTTACTATACTGTGTAAGTGTTAAGCAGTGATTAAGCACTGTATACTTACTGTTTTTGGTGGAATTAAATAAATAAAGTAATAGGAAAGATAAAATATTATCGAAAGTAATATAAATAATATTCATAGTATTATATATATATATATATATATATATATATATATATATATATATATATATATATATATATATATATATATATATATATATATATATATATATATATATATATATATATATATATATATGAATAAATAATATTATAATAAATTAAAATAAAAAGTTTAATAAAAGAGTAGTAAAAGTAGTTTAAAAACTACTCATAAAACCCAAAAAAATTACCTCAGGCGATAGTTTGCTGAACTTCATTGATGGCTTCATCATTCCAATATTCTTAGAGCCTTTTGGCAGTTTAATCCAATTATCAGTTTTTACACTCTTTACACTAGATTTTTCATTCTCTACAATTTTCATAGCTCTATCACCATCAACAATTACTGTGCCGAACTTCTATATAATGTTTTCTTCAACCAAAACTGGACTTTATCCTTTGTCCTTGTGAAGTTTGTTTTTTGGTATTTTTCTTGAGGCCCTTTATCAGGGATTTTTTGTCATTTAAAATATGGATTTGCTCACTAGCACTTTACACAACAGGATTTTGAACTTCTTTAGGACCACATTCAACTGAAGGAGGCTAAGGGAGCGCCTGTTCAAAATGAGGTTCATTCACTTTTGTCAAAGTTTGTGACCAAGGTAAATGACCGTCCGTTTTATTGACATTTACCTTCTAGCATTTGGTAGTTTGCATTTTCACATTGTTTGGTATAACCTGCACTGGTGAGCCAACACTACTTGGAATCACAACTGGAAGATATTTGTGTGAAATCTACTCATGTGTTTGTGCTGGGAGCGTTGAGTCTGAGACGGATGAATGGTAGTTTGTGACATTGGACTTTGGTGTGAAGTCCCTTCACTCAAAGTAACAGAGGCATGAGATAGTGGCGAAGACCCTGGAGACTGCATTGGGGCATAAGAGCTCACTTGTTGCATTATCTGAAAGGTCAAGTTAAACAGTTCAAAACAAAAATAAAGAAAAAAAGAAACCAAAAATTTCAAAAAAACAAAACAAAACAATTAGTTTCATTCGACGTTACACTTTGATCTAGAATGATCTTCCTGAAGAAGCTATCCCTAAAAGTTTTTTCTGTGTGCTCTTTCAAAAGAAGGTTCATTAGTCTACTAACACCTTGATAAAGGACTAGTGACAAATACCTAACAACACCTTGGACCACAAACTAAAAAATATTAATAATAACAATAAAAAATTATATACTATACATACTAAAATCAAAAAGCACAGGTGATATTTTACACTATTAAAAGATAAACTGTGCAAAATATTTTTGCTGATATATGAGCTGGATATAGCTTATTTCAGACTAAAATCAGCCGTAATTTATTCAACAATAAAAACTAAAGTTAAAAGCTTTAAAACAAAAAACAATTTCTCAATGCTTATTTTAAACACGTTTTATGGCTAACTTTTTAAGGTTAATAGTTTGAGTCAATAAAACAGAAACAAACAATTTATAAGTTCTTAATTATGAAGCCAAAAAAGGACAGATATTATGACTATTAATAGAAGTATTACAAAATACTTTTTACTGAAAGTTGCTGAAAAGGTATAAAATTTTTTATGCAAAAATCAGCCGCAAGCAATTTTCAGATTAAATTTCTCTAAACGTGTTGCTTAGTGAATGCAGTTCACGCCTATAAGTCTTGATGACTCATCCTCTTTGTCTCGTCTCTGGAAGGGATTATGTTGGCAAGAGGGGAGTTGGGGTTTCAATTTCCTAAATTTTGTGCGGGGGGGGGGGGGGGGTTCTATGCAATTTTGTGGTGCCTCAGGATATTGATGAAGCTTCTGTAAAGCAATCTTTCTTCTTAAAGCCTCTTTTAACAAATTTAAAATGTTTGCCAAGAAAATTCTGTCTTTTCTGTGAAAAACCAGTTTGTCATCTTCTATACTCTTTAAACAGAGGAAGAAAATACTGAATTTAAGCAGCATTAGATTAGTATGAGACCTTTAATATAAAACAAAATATGTTACTGATGGTTTTGACACAGCTCGGCAAATTTTCTAAAATGGACAGAAAATAACATGCTACAAATTATGCTACAGAAAATGCTACAGAAAATGCTACAAATTATCCACATCCTTCTCTAACTTCATTATATTTTTTGTAGATATTGCCATATATTGATTGATCTGCATGTCTAAAGGGGGTGATTTCGAAGAAGCCCCTGTAGTCTAATAAAACATAAACAGCCAAAGATGTCATAACTGAATAAAGCAAATCAACATTTTCAACAATTCACAAAAAATAAAAAAAAAGGAATCCAGCATTGAAGGAAAAACTACAGTAGAGTAAATAAACGATTAATAGTCCAATTTCAAGTTATTTTAGAACACAGGTTACAGTATGCCATGGTTTCTTAAATCAAATTCTTTGAAAGTTTGCTAAATTGAAATGTTACTAATTATTGAGCTTTCCAAGGCTCAATAACTTGCAGTAGCAACAAAAAAGAATATTTGCAAAGATGTTATACACACCCCTAGGATGGTAGATCTTTCTCCACTGTTCAATGAGAAAATCATTTCCCACCCGTCAAATTTTTTAATCCCCTCCCAGATTTAATACATTTTGTCCTCTTAACCCAAAATTAAACTGGTTGAATTAGTGCCATTGGCTGTCATACAAGGATAGTTGATCATAGAAGAATGGTTGTTCATACAGAGATGGTTGTTCATACAAGTGTAGTTGTTCCTAGATTTAATACATTTTATCCCCTCAACCCAACATTTAAATTGGTTTAATTGGCGCCACTGGCTATCATACAAGGATAGTTGTTCATACAAGGATAATTGTTCTACAAATGACCCTCTTTGTCGCAGCGTCAGCCACATTTTCTAAAGCCCCTAATAAAATTTTTATTTAGACAACCTGAAGTTAAAAATTATCTTAGAACACTTGTATTTAAAAAAAAACCCAGCCAGTATAATATTAATATTGTCATATTTGAATAATAAATGACCCTGTCGGTCACCTGTTCGTAAGTTAAAAATACCTCATTTTTTCTAATTTTTCCGATTTATCCGTCCCCCCACTCACCCCCCTCCAGAAGGCAGAATCGGGGAAACGACAATTTATAATTTAATCTGGCCTAGTTCCTAATACGCTTGCAAAGTTTCATCGTCCTAGATTACCTGGAAGTGCTAAACTAGCAAAACCGGGACAGAAAGACAGACAGACCGACCGACAGAATTTGCTATCGCTACATGTCACTTGGTAGATACCAAGTGCCATGAAAATGGTTTCTCATGTTTTAATGGATGTATCATCTGCTACAAACTAGTAATAAACAAACTTTTACATCCCATAACGAATACTATGCGTAAACTATAGGCAAATTTTAAAGCTTATACCCTTTTCCCGGCTGTTGGGAATTGAAGTTATACCCAAAGACATAGTTATTGAACTTTTCAACTATGCTAAACAAAATGGCCATCTAAGAATTTTGACAATGAGCCCTCTCCCTACATTATAGGACCATTGTGTCCTAGTTCATTTATCCTATCTACATAAAATAAATTGTATTATTTCTAAGTCATTTAAATTAAATAATCTTTTCAAATGTTTTATTTTATTTTGAAAAAAAATTACCATAAAAATAATTATAATAAAAAAAAAAAATCAGGAATAAACCCCTCTTTAAAGTACAAGACCAATAATGTGTTTTGTATGCAAAACAAATTTGAATACAAGGAAATAATAAACTCATTGACAAACAAAAACACGTAATTACGATGAAAACGTGTTGCTATTTTTTTTTCAAAAAACGCAAACATTTATGCTATGTTTTTTGGTAAAAGCATCATTCTTGATAATCTTTTCGTTCGGAAATTTAATCGAATTTTATCTCAAAGATGAGAGATGGGCTGGCAAAAACTATATTGATAAATCTGTTTTTTTTTATCATATGAGAATCAATTATATAATATTGATTGATTAGTGCTAGACAAGTACTTGGGATTTTGAAGATATTAAACAACAGATATTAGTCTAATTAGGATTAGAAAACTTCTAAGCGCAAGAACCGCCATGTGAAAAAGTACTGCGTGGTAACTATATTGGTAATTACTGGTAATATTGGCAATATTAAACATGGTATTATTTTTAATATTCTTGGTAATTAAAAATTACTGCATGGTACATTAAGCAATGTAATTGAGATTTATGGATGGATTTATTTATGGATGGATTTATTTATTTATGGATGGATTATTTATGGAATTAGAAATGTATAATAACTTTGATTCGGACCAGCAAAAATAGTTGAAAAACTTTTCAAAGGAGTTTTCAAAAGCTCGGGTCTTCCAGGTTCATGCACAGCTCCCTCAGTCCCATCGTTTAGTTGAATAGCATCGGAAGAGGTCAAAGCCAGAGTCTGAATCAGCTGTTGATTCACCTATTCATCTTCAGAGCTTGTCAAGTGTTTCTGAGATCCTTCCCCAATCCATCGATTAGAGAGAATGGTCTTCTCTCTGGACTGAGTTGTAACTGCTGGAAGTTGAGACAGCATTGGAAAAATTAAGAAATTGAAAGTAAATTAAAATAAGAATTGAGTCAGTATTGAAAATACTAAATGATACATTGCTAAAAACTCAATATGACAATAAATCAAAGAGGCAAAAATTTATGGATGTGACCATTCGACAGATTTTCGATAAAATAATCTCATTTATATATACTCTGGTATACTCTGGTTTTTCAGGAGAGGAAAGAAAGTTAGGAAAAAATAGAGGAATTATAAATATATATATATATATATATATATATATATATATATATATATATATATATATATATATATATATATATATATATATATACTAGCTGTTGGGGTGGCGCTTCGCGCCACCCCAACACCTAGTTGGTGGGGGCGCTTCGCGCCCCCCCAAGCCCCCCCGCGCGCGTAAGTCGTTACGCGCCATAATAGTTACGCGCCATTGTAGTTGTGTCCCTATGTCCCACCTGTGAATATAGACAGATATATATATATATATATATATATATATATATATATATATATATATATATATATATATATATATATATATATATATATATATATAAATATATATATATATATATGGTTTTAACTACGTAAAACTTGCGAATATACAACATTCTTTGCTGTCCCATTGTCTTTGCATATAAATAGATTGTCAGGTTTACCGACTCTTGAACATGCAACATATAATGGTCCATGGGAAAACAATCTGTATTCAGATCTATACCTCATGATTCTAATGATTGCCCTTGAGCTTTGTTGATGGTGATTGCTAATCGACCATTCCCTGTCCCGGTGTCCCGGTCGTCATTTATATCCCCCTGTTTCCCCCGGTGTCCCCGTTGTAGTTGTGTCCCTGTGTCCCGGTCGTCATTTATATTCCCTGTGTCCCGGTCGTCATTTGTATCCCGGTGTCCCGGTCTGTATATACATTCGTTTTTTAGTTTTGTTTTTCTCCTTTATTTTTTTCCTTTTTTTTCGTTTTTAGTTTATTTAGATTTTTAGATTTTTTAGTTTTTTTATTAGTTTTTAGTTTTTTTTTCTTTTTAGTTTTTTTGTAGTTATTACCTTCTTTTTAGTTTTGTTAGTTTTTTTTTTACTTATGTCCTGGTCGTCATTTATACTCCCTGTGTCCCGGTGCTTTGTTGATTGCTAATCGAACATTCCTTTTGTCCTGGTCGCTTTCTCTTTGAGTGTCGTCATTTATTTTTTTCTTTTTTAGTTCTTTTAGTTTTTACCTTTTTTAGTTTTTTTTAGTTTTTTAGATGAAAATTTTTTTTAGTTTTTCCTTTTTTTCTTTTTAGTTTTTTATTGGTTTTTACCTTTATTTTAGCTTATTTTTCAGTTTTTTCCTTTTTTTTAGTTTTTTTTTTTTTTTTTTTTTTTTAGTTTTTTACCTTTTTTTAGTTTTTTTAGTTTTTTAGCTTTTTTACTTTTTTATTAGTTTTTAGTTTTTTTTTGTAGTTTTTGCCTTTTTTAGTTTTTTCAGTTTTTTTTTAGTTTTTTATTGGTTTTTACCTTTATTTTAGCTTATTTTTCAGTTTTTTCCTTTTTTTAGTTTTTTTTAGTTTTTAGTTTTTTTAGTTTTTTACCTTTTTTTAGTTTTTTTAGTTTTTTTAGTTTTTTAGCTTTTTTATTTTTTTTTATTAGTTTTTAGTTTTTTTTTGTAGTTTTTGCCTTTTTTTAGTTTTTTTAGTTTTATAGCTTTTTTATTAGTTTTTAGTTTTTTTTGTAGTTTTTGCCTTTTTTTAGTTTTTTTCCTTTTAGTTTTTTTGTAGTTTTTACCTTCTTTTTAGTTTTGTTAGTTTTTTTTTTTACTTATGTCCTGGTCGTCATTTATACTCCCTGTGTCCCGGTGCTTTGTTGATTGCTAATCGAACATTCCTTTTGTCCTGGTCGCTTTCTCTTTGAGTGTCGTCATTTATTTTTTTTCTTTTTTAGTTCTTTTAGTTTTTACCTTTTTTAGTTTTTTTTAGTTTTTTAGATGAAATTTTTTTTTAGTTTTTTCCTTTTTTTCTTTTTAGTTTTTTATTGGTTTTTACCTTTATTTTAGCTTATTTTTCAGTTTTTTCCTTTTTTTTATTTTTTTTTTATTTTTTATTTATTTTAGTTTTTTACCTTTTTTTAGTTTTTTTAGTTTTTTTAGTTTTTTTAGTTTTTTAGCTTTTTTACTTTTTTTATTAGTTTTTAGTTTTTTTTTGTAGTTTTTGCCTTTTTTTAGTTTTTTCAGTTTTTTTTTTAGTTTTTTATTGGTTTTTACCTTTATTTTAGCTTATTTTTCAGTTTTTTCCTTTTTTTTAGTTTTTTTTAGTTTTTAGTTTTTTTAGTTTTTTACCTTTTTTTAGTTTTTTTAGTTTTTTAGCTTTTTTATTTTTTTTTTAGTTTTTAGTTTTTTTTGTAGTTTTTGCCTTTTTTTAGTTTTTTTAGTTTTTTAGCTTTTTTATTAGTTTTTAGTTTTTTTTGTAGTTTTTGCCTTTTTTTAGTTTTTTTAGTTTTTTAGCTTTTTTATTTTTTTTATTAGTTTTTAGTTTTTTTTGTAGTTTTTGCCTTTTTTTAGTTTTTTCAGTTTTGACGTCACCTGATCCCGTTTTTTCAGGTGACGTCACCTGATCCATCCACAGACAGACAGACAACTTATTTTTATATATATAGATAGATATATATATATATATATATATATATATATATATATATATATATATATATATATATATATATATATATATATATATATATATATATATATATATAATTTAATGTTCATGTTGTTTCATTCCATATATTATATTTTCAATGGTTGGCTTGAATATTTACAGCTTTATGTGATGCAAAATACAAATTCCATAGCCATTGCTAAACAAAATCTTATTTTACATATAGGGTTGGATATAAATAAACACACATTGACAGTCAAATATTTCACAAACGTCATTTTATATAATATTTTATATTTAAAATGCTAGTATCGTTATATATTAGTAATGTTATTGCATAAGCAAACATTAATAGGTTGGAAATAATGTGCACGAAAATAGTCCACAAATCTTCGTACAAGCTGCAACAGCATTCTTGTCATGGGTTAGGTCGTCACTTACGACTGCACAGCTCAAGTGTGCAAGACTCCCATTCAGACTATTTTCTGAGAGTAATTATAAGAGATATTTCTTATATTTCCGGACCGGTTCGCGAGGGTAAGTCGCGATAATTTTTCTTTTGTTATATAAAAAGCTCAATTACCACACTGTTTCTTCTATTATTTTAAAAATGAACTTCACAACCAAACGATTTGGATTCTTACCTTTCCAATGATGTATTCACATGTCCAAAATTATGACTTTTAGAATTTAGACCATATATCTGAAATACCGCGTTTTCACCCAGCATTTGACCAGCAGTGTTTTTTGCAATTTATGCATATTGCCAAATAATTATCCTCTACAAATAGGGACAAATTTTTTTAATAAAAAACTGGATCCGATGATAACATTTAAACTTGTAATTTTGAACAGGTTATGCATAGAGGGAGAGGTCAATAATTTGCAATTCAGATCCTTATTTGATGAGCAGCTAACTTTAAATTCCATTTTCTGAGCCCCATTTTTTTAGCTATTACATACCACGTAAAATACACACAGAATAAGTTTACTTGACTAATAAAACCCCGAAAAAATAAAAATTATTTTGGGGTTTCCCATAATCTTATAGCGTACGCAAAGGAACAAGCCATTGGAAGGAATACTAGAGCAAGAGCTATCACTTATATATAGAATAGCACATCTATTATAAATAACAATAATATATATTCAAAACTCATTAGTTTCAAGGTTTGAAGTATCGAAACACAATATGGAGTATTTCTTGTGATTGATAGCATTGTGTTGTTTACTTGTCGTTTACATTCCATTTTGGACATTTTGCTAGACAACTTAAATCTTTTGTGCAAAATAACCTCTTCTATGGGGGTTGTATTACTCTTATATGTAAAGTGCTGTTATTAACAACGTCCCTAGTCTGTTTTAATTTTGTCTGACATCTACAGTTCATTATTAATATTTTTTTGGCTGGTCATTTGTTATTCTATGGATATTGTTGTGGCATTAATAAACAAACGATATGGTACGAAATAAAAAAAAAACTCGATCTTGAATAAAATGGCTATCTCAAAACTTTGATCAGGCTACTTTGGGAAAAGGGGGGCGTAGGACGGGGGCTAGTGCCCGCCAAGAAAGGAGATGCGGCCTCTCATAATATTCTTGGACCATTAGTTCCAAGTCCATTTACCCTATCTTCATAGAGTAAGTTGAATTAGCTTTAAGTGATTTAAGTTAAATCCTTGTCTCATACATTGCTTTTTATTTTAAGAAAAGAAAAAGTTTCCTAAAAATGATTACAATAAAAAAATCGCGACCAATCCCCACTTTTAAGCACAATACAATGTGTTGTATGACAAATTCTAACAGAAAGACATTATTAACACATTGACAAATAGCCAACAACAAAAAACATGATTACGACGGAAACAAGCTTTAGCAATTGGCAATAATTCCAAAGATTTTAACCGTTGGGAACATTTCCAAAAAGGTAAATTGCTTCGTCACTTTTTTCCATTCAAAACAACACTATCTGTGACAACAACAGCACATCAAGACAACAGCATATCAACAAAGGTATGATTGAAATCAACTTGTTGCTATGCACCACAATAAAAAATTTGATTCCTTAACTTATTATGAACAAATGACGCCAGGCATTAAACAATGAAAATTGCATATTCTCAGACAATAAGGCAGAGTAAAAAAAAGAGAAGTACTTATTTGATTTCATACTTCAAGTACTCGTTGTTTAATGTAACCTGATTGTTTTCGGAGTTGAGAATGATGTACATTAGCCATTTAGAATATTTTATCATTTATCTGATTATTAATACTTTTTAATAATGGTGTTTCAAAAGAAAAAGTGTTCATCGAACTTCCAAAAACTAAACTATATTTTAGAGGACATATTGGTAAATGTTATTCCCCCTTTTCTTATTATTATCACAGTTTAAAAGTTTTTTATAACAATCTAATGTAATCAGCTAATTTTATCAATTAACCTAAGAACAAGATTAATTGTACCTTTAATCAATCTTATGGTCAACAAAGGCTTTTTCTGGCTTATTGTAAACTTTAAGTCAGTTTAGCAATTCACTTTATAGGTTTACTCAATAGATGAAAGTGTCAGCTTCTCCCTATCACCGTTCAAATTATTTGATTTCTTAAATCAATTGAAAAAATCCTATTACTAAATTGAATAATTTAATCATTCAATATATACTATTTTGACTATCTTACATATAGTGATTAAGCACTGGTCAAAGTTTAATTACTGGTCAAAGATTCTATGACTTTTAGGGGGTGCTTCCCCCTATTTTCTAAAATATGGCAAATTTTCTCAGGGTCGTAATTTTTCATGGGTAAGACTTGATGAAACTTATATATTTAAAATCAGCATTAAAATTCGATTCTTTTGATGTAGCTATTGGTATCGAAATTCCATTTTTTAGAGTTTTGGTTACTATTGAGCCGGGTCGCTCCTTACTACAGTTCGTTACCACGAACTGTTTGAAATGCTCTTCCAAACTTCAGAAGCCCCTTCTAATTAAGTAACTCAGAATAGCTTCGGGCTTATCGGAGTAGTTTTCTAAAGAAAATTTTTTAAGCTACTGTGTTAAAACATTGAATAAAAACATGAATTTTTCCGAGGTTGAGGTGGGGGGTTCACACAAAAAAAACAAAAAACAAACAACTAATAACGACACAAATGTGCTTATATCTATTTTTTTATGTTTTTACGAGTCAGAAAACATTTCGGGGGAGGGGAGGGGTTCAAACCCCAGAACCTAACCTAAAATTTGAAAACCTAACCCAATTTCAAGAATGTAACTCGAATTAATAATTACAAACATTGATATGCTGATACATTTTATTCTAGAAAAAAAAAGATAAAAATAAGCACCCAAAAAAGGTAAATAAGTTCTATTCACAAAAAGAATGTTCCACTGATATATATTTGAGCCTAATTGCCAGTTTTAAGCGCATTCATTTTTGGTTTCAGCCATACATTTCAATGGCTGAATTTATTTCTAATGGTTTGAATCATACTATTGCTATGCGTTGCTTCAAACGTGAAATGCATACTAGGTTTTTTACGACTGTAAGATTTTGGAAAACAAGATTTTAATTACAACCATAACTAAAACAGCGCTGTTACTGGGCCTTTTATGCAAGGCTGTTACATCCAAGAAACAGGTGGATTGGGCTGTTACAACCGTTAAACGGAATGTTTCCGAAGATCATACGTCAGCAATTCTCTTTGCATTGATTGGTGCAAATATCTGAGAGCTATGTCGTTCATTAATATAAGGAAATGAAATCGTTGAAACTTTCCAGTTGTGAAACTTACTTACATCAAGCAACAACATAATAGATATTGACATGGATCAAAGTTTTGAATTAGAAATATCTTTTTATTGTGACTGTGCGATTTGTAAAGGCCATTACCACGACTTTAGCAATTCTTATGAGAGTAATGCAGGAGATTTAGAAACAGTGAAAAATGGAATAGACGAGGATAATTTGGAAGAAATGAGGCGAAGAATCTTGGATGAAATGGAGAGAAATTTACTCAGGGCAGGCTCATCAATTTCTGCAGTGGAAGAGAGTGACCAATATCACAAGAAACAATACAAACAAAGGACACCCTCTCCATTCCAAGGAAGGTATCGCAAACGAAGGTTGGATATGGCAGAAAAGGAAGAGGAAGATCGAAAGAAGAGACACAGAAAAGATGGATCTCCCAACAGGGATAGCTCACGGTCTTCAAGAAATAGGAGAGAAGACAGCTATGAGAGAAGAAGGAAATATGAGGCTCCAAAATCTTTCTGGAGGAGACCATAGGTTTTATAACAATTTTCTGTTTTAGATGCTGATATGCTTTTACAGGATTGCAGTTTGGAAAATTCTCGTTTTCTAGATATCAAAATTACTTTTTCCTTAGGCTAGTTTTAAATTTTTCGTAAGTTAGTTTTATATTATGATTGTTTTTCTTGAAGATGATCTTTTTGCCTCGAATTTGAATATATACATATAGAGAGAGAAAAAGAACATCTTCCCAGTTCTTTTTTGGCACAGAATTTTAGCAAAACCGGGCGACAATGAGTGAAGGTGGCCCCTTCATGAAACCCCTGTCGGCTGAGCAGATAATACTCGCTTCAAAGTAAGCGAGGGGGACTTGGGAGCTTGCTAAAACTACCATAATATGAGTGAATCTGCCACTTCCACAACCTTCAGTCTTTATGTTAAAATCTTAATCTTCTTTAGAAATACGTCCATTAAAAATTAAACGGCCCTTCTGTTCCATCAATCTCCTAAGAGCATTGTGACAAAAAGTAAAACAAAAAAGGAAGATTGAGCAAGAGATCAGTCCCCCTCATATATAGAATAATTTCTGCTTGTTTTAATTGTTAATACTGCGCCTTGCTTTTAAGTCAAAAAACTTTTTTTAATTTCTGACCCTTACTCAAATCTTGCCAAGAAATCCCCTTTCATTCCCCTGGGAACGTTTTCCCCTATGAAAAACACCCCCACCCCCAAAAAAAATGTATATTTCCCGATAACAAATAGTATAGCCTAGATGAACAATGGGCAAATTACATATCTTATAGCCCTTTCCTCAGGGACTAAGGGGGTCAATACCATCTCCAGAGGCATAGTTAAAGGACCTTTTAACTAACCTCCATTGGGAGTGTGGTAGGGACAGGAGACTTGAAAGAGTGCTAGAAATTACAGCTAAAAAATATGGATTAGTTATGCACTGTTTTCATGTCAAGAGGGGGGAGGGTAAACGTAAACTGAAGAAAAAACTCATCAGAAAACAACGAGGGAAATAAGACACAGGAAACCTCAAAGATCTTGGGATATTGGGGGTTGAGACTGTCCAAACGCCTGGTTTCAAAGATGATGCTGGCTGTACTGATGACAAGGAATAAAAAGATAAACTTGCAGTAAGAAAAAAAGTGCTGACACCTACACAAAATCTTTGCTAATCCATCTTTAGTGAACAATGTAGGCTTAAAAAATACTGAAAAATTGACAATACAAAATTGACAAATCGAATCAACGTCGAATCAGCCCAAAAGATAAATAAATAGTAGTAATCCATCTTGTTTTGTCAATAATAGAAGTTAAGATTACCAAATTTTTTTTTTATTTGTCTTGTCAGACTTTCAACTTTTCGTTTACTAGCATATGTATCTAATTTACTTGTCCGATTTTAGCGATTAGAAAAACAACAAGTTATTCAGTGCTGAAGACTTTAGCGTATAGATCAAGGTATTGAGGACCCCTTCATATGTGGAATAATTTCTGTTCGTTTTCAGTTTTAATGTTGCTCCTTTCTTTAAAGGAGTCTCATAATGTTTTAAAAATTATGAAAAATATAAATATTATTGAAATCAAAAAATATATTGCAATTGAGGTATCGGGTTGAATTTAACCTGCCTCCTCTTGTATTCTAATTTATTATTTTCAATGCAATTAGTTTATACTTGGATTCGTCAAACGAAAAAATAAATGAATTTACGAGGAAATTAGAAAGGTTAATAAAAGAACAAAAAGGAGGTAAATGGTTTATCTCCCCTTAGGTTTTATGCTAGCCCCCCACCCAAATATATAAAATAATGTACAGAAATTGAAAAGGTTAACAAAAAACAAAGAGGGGGTAATCCAAAACTGATGATTTATCCTGCGCCCCCTATCAGAAGAAGGGGAACAACATTTCGGCTGATTCCAGAGAAATCCTAATATGATAAAACAATGGTATACACATCCTTCTTATCAATGAGAATTGAGACACTGTAATTAGAATTAGAACTAAAACAATTAATTAAGTCATTAAATAAATAATAATCATTAATTATCATTATTTTCAACATTAAATCCAGTTATACTCTTGTTGAATTGTTTCAACAATTGTGTTCCAACACTAAGTCCTTGGTTATGATCACTGCGTCTCTGATAAAGTCCATTAAAGAATAAAGTTATTTTTTTTTACTTATATGTCCACAAAATGCAGGCAGGATTAAATAGGCTAGAACACAGTATTTTGAAAGACAAAATATTAGGATAGAGTCTCTCTCTCCATTTAACTGCATAGATCCATAGTTATGTTTAATAGACTTTAAGTAGATGTGTTTGTAAAATCTATTTCTGACTAAATTCCTTATATTCTTTTGCCTCTTACATTACCAAAAACCCTCTTCCTTGTTATTTATTCCATTTACCTCATCAACCTCCTTTTTGTTCACTAGTTTAATTTCTTTTTAAATTCTGTGAGTTTTTTTCTATGTTTTCAATGTTTGCAACATGTCAACTTATCAATCTGTCTTTTTCTTGATCAATATACCATATTTCTCTTTTTTACTGTCTTTGTTTTGTTTCGGAATTGTGAATTGGCTTATTTTGACTTAGGATAAGTCATTTTCTAAGATATAAATCTTATCTAAGTCAACACATACTAGGAGTGTCCATTCACAAAACTTTAGGGAGAGGGGAGTAAATACGTTTCTCAAAATCTAGGGGTTAATTTTGTTGTTTTTTCGACTGTCCTTACCGCTCTCCCCCTCCCCGTCAATTTATATGTCTAACACAGATCCATCTTGAGGATTGTACAGCGGGATGGGGAAGTGTATCTGCGACAGAGGCACAAACAAAATAGTTTGAATTGTGATTTTTGATAATTTGGGGAAAGCACTCCCATTTATTTTGAGGGGGATCTAATTTGTCAAAATAGGAAATACGTTGGGTTTTCTGAAAAATACAAGGAAATTTGCAAGAATCTCCCCCCCCCCCCCATCTTGGTAAGTGAATCTCAAAAATAAATTTGTCTCAAAATTTCAGTATTCTTTTTGGGAGGAAGGCTCTTTCGATTAACCAGATTCAAAGAACAATGAGGGGAGAATAACAGGTCTAGATATATCCTGATAAGAGCAAATTTCAAAGTATTACAGGTTAACCAAGACAAACCTAATTACCTTGACCATGTTTGTTTACTATTAGACCTATAGTTTACTATACTGCGTAAGTGTTAAGCAATGATTAAGCACTGTATACTTACTGTTTTTGGCAGAATTAAATAAATAAAGTAATAGGAATGATAATAAAATATTATCGAAAGTAATATAAATAATATTTATAGTATTATATATATCATGAAAAGAGAAATCACCAATGCAACAGCACAAACGCACAAAAAAAGAGAGAGAGAGACAGAAGGAGAAAAGGAAGACTGTTTTCCTAAATTAGTGATTAATATAGACCAGCACTTGAATGAGGCCTTAACCCTACTCTTCCATACAATCACATAGGTCAAACAGCATTGCCATACACAATCAACCATAAAGAATAATCCAAGGACAGGCAGTCATGTCGTCAATAAGTATAAGTCGTCATTTACCAAACAATAGAAAAATATAATAAAGACAAATAATTCAGAGGGAACAACCCAACACAAGGGCTCATCAGTTTTAACTTATAAATTTTCAAAAACTATTGGGCAAATTATTTTTAATTATAATTTAATACTAAAAAGATTAGATAGTGATATAAATTGGAAACCGGTTTGTAATTGTAAGCAACTCGGCCCATTTGTAATTCCTACTTACAAACATGTTATAACAGGGGACTTGTCAATAATAAAGCAAGATGATCTTCAAATTATAATGAATAAAGGGGCTAATTTCCGTCATTCTCATCATCTGAAACCATCGAGTGTTCTTGATGGCTTGGAAAATGATTTTGATTTATTTATTGATAAGTGGTGTAAGAAAGAGAATAAAATAAAGAGAGCTTTCAAAGTTGGAAGAATTTAATTATTAGTAGAATAAGAAATAAAGTATATTCTAACTTAAAAAATAGTAACACTAAATCATTATTTTATAATACGAAGATTAAACAAGCAATTGCTAATCTAAAGAATGAATTTGTAATTGTGCCAGTGGATAAAGCTAATAATAATCTTGCCATAATTTGTCAGAAGCTGTATTGTGATATCTTAAAAAGGGAGTTATACACAACTAATGTTTACGAAAAGGTAAATATAGAGGATGAGAATTTAATTGAAAAGACTGAAGAAATACTTTTTAAAAACTTTAATATTAAAATAATTGACAATGATAAAAAGTTCCCTTTCCTATATTGGACTCTAAAATTTCATAAGAATCCCCCTAAACCACGGTTTATTGCTGGAGCAGCTAAATGTCCAACCCGCATTGCTGCTACTGACCTCTCTTTAATTTTAAAGGAAATTGTAAATAAACTTAAAACCTATTGTTCTGGTATTAAAAAATTTTCGAATTTTAATCCATATTGGAGTGTTAATAATTCACTGCAGGTGATAGATTCTTTAACAATGGTTTCAGCTAAAAGAATTGAGTCTTTCGATTTTGCGACAATGGATACTAATTTATCACTTAATGTAGTGTTTGATAATTTGAAAACTGTATCAAGAAATCTTTCCTCTTATCTAGTAAAAGGTTCTTAAAAATAGACACTTATAATAAAAAAGCTATATGGACAAATTGCTTTAATACTACAGTTAACTTGAGATGTTACAGCTTGGATATGATTTTTGAGTTATTAGAATTTGTTTTATACAATACTTATATAAGATTTGGTTGTGATTTGTACGAACAAATTGTGGGAATTCCCATGGGGGGGAATGCCAGCCCATTTATAGCTGACTTGTTTTTAAGTCAACTAGAATATAAATATATGATGGATAAAAATAATCCAATTAATTTAAAACATGTTTTGTCAAATAATAAACGATATTTAGATGATATTTTGGTCTTAAATTGTAAGGATTTCATTGATATTTCTAAAAATATATATCCATCAGAGCTTATTCTTGAGCCTAGTCATGGCGCTGGTCATGAAGATCATTTCTTAGATTTAAATATTAATAGTTGTGATAATAATAAATTAAGTTTTAAAATGTATAATAAAACGGATGATTTTGATTTTGAAGTGATTAGTTTCCCATTCCCTGAAAGTAATATTCACATATTCAGCGTTTTTCTCACAGTTACTTCGTTATGCAAGGATTGGTAGTAATTATATTGATTTTAAAAACAGATGTAAAATCTTAAGCCAAAAATTGATATCAAGAGGTTTTTCTGCAAATAAATTAACTTGGCAATTTAAAAATTTTAGTTTTCATTATAACGAACTTTTAAATAAATATCAAAAGAATTATCTAGAGATACTTAAAGAAATTTTCAACTAATTTCGGAGGTTCGAGAATTGTTGTTGCAGCGCCATTTATTTTGAATTGCGTTTCTAATTGAGCGGATTTTTTTAAAAAAATTAGCCACATGGTAAAGATGAATTCTATAATTGTTTAGTTTATTCAGGTTTTTTGCAATGTGTTAATATTTGTGATTTGGTAAAATTTATTATATTTAGTTTACCTATTGTTGCTAAAAAGAGGGATATATTAACAGGATAAGCTTGTTTTGGTGTTACTTGGTTGTTTTACATTTGCTGGGTTTTTTTTCTTTCATAGGCATGTATTTTGGGGGTGATACCTGACACAGGGATGCCATGGATATTCTGTGGTAGCCACAACACTTGGCTGGGGTAGAGAATTTAGAGTGGCGAAACCCTATATAGGCCAGTGTATTCTCCTGATGAGCCCTTATGTTGGGTGTTGCCTCTGAATTATTTGTCTATATTATTTTTTCTATTGTTTGGTAAATGACGACTTATACTTAATGACGACATGACTGCCTGTCCATGGATTATTCTTTATGGTTGATTGTGTGTGGCTATGCTGTTTGACCTATGTGATTGTATGGATGAGTAGGGTTAAGGCGTCATTCAAGTGCTGGTCTATATTAATCACTAATTTAGGAAAACAGTCTTCCTTTTCTCTTTCTGTCTCTCTTTTTTTTTGTGTTTGTGCTGTTGCATTGGTGATTTCTCTTTTCATGATATATATATATGCATATATATATATATAAATATATATATATATATATATATATATATATATATATATATATATATATATGATATGAATAAATAATATTATAATAAATTAAAACAAAAGGTTTAATAAAAGAGTGTAAAATAATTAAACATAAATAAAAAAGTAAAAACTACTCATAAAACCTCCAAAAAATACCTCAGGCAAAAGTTTGCTGAGCATCATTGGTGGTTTCATCATTCCAATATTCTTAGAGCCTTTTGGCAGTTTAATCCAATTATCAGTTTTTACACTCTTTACACTAGATTTTTCATTCTCTACACTTTTCACAACTCTATCACCATCAACAATTACTGTGCCGAACTTCTATATAATGTTTTCTTCAACCAAAACTGGACTTTATCCTTTGTCCTTTTGAAGTTTGTTTTTTGGTCTTTTTCTTGAGGCCCTTTATCAGGGATTTTTTTGTCATTTAAAATATGGATTTGCTCACTAGCACTGTACACAACAGGATTTTGAACTTCTTTAGGACTACATTCAACTGAAGGAGGCTAAGGGAGCGCCTGTTCAAAATGAAGTTCATTCACTTTTGTCAAAGTTTGTGACCAAGGTAAATGACCGTCCTTTTTATTGACATTTACCTTCTAACATTTGGTAGTTTGCATTTTCACATTATTTGGTATAAGCTGCACTGGTGAGCCAACACTACTTGGAATCACAACTGGAATATATTTGTGTGAAATCTACACATGTGTTTGTGCTGGGAGCGTTAGTTTAAGATGGATGAATGGTAGTTTGTGACATTGGACTTTGGTGTGAAGTCCCTACACTCAAAGTAACAGAGGCATGAGATAGTGGCGAAGACCCTGGAGACTGCATTGGGGCATAAGAGCTCACTTTTTGCATAATCTGAAAGGTCAAGTTAAACAGTTCAAAACAAAAATAAAGAAAAAAAAAACAAAAATTTCAAAAAAACAAAACAAAACAATTAGTTTCATTCGATGTTGCACTTCGATCTAGAATGATCTTCCTGAAGAAGTTATCCCTAAAAGTTTTTTCTGTTTGCTCTTTCAAAAGAAGGTTCATTAGTCTACTAAAACCTTGATAAAGGACTAGTGACAAATATTTAACAATACCTTGGACCGCAAACTAAAAAAAAATAACAATAAAAAAAAAATTACATACTATACATACTAAAATCAACAAGAGCTAAGAGCTCATATGGCACTTGCCGGTCAGGATTTAAAACAAAAGTTCTGAGTCACGATGTCCTTCTAAATATCAAAATTCACTAAGATCCGATCACCCACTCGTAAGTTATAAATAAATAATTTTTTCTACTTTTTCCTCTCCCTTTAGCCCCCTAGATGGTCGAATCTGGGAAAACGACTTTATCAAGTCAAATTGTGCAGCTCCCTGACACGCCTACCAATTTTCATCGTCCTAGCACGTCCAGAAGCACCAAACTCGCCAAATCACTGAGCCCCTCCCCCCAAATCCTCCAAAGAGAGCGAATCCAGTACGATTCTGTCAATTACGTATCAAGGACATTTGTTTATTCTATCCACCAAGCTTCATCCCGATTCCTCCACTCCAAGTGTTTTTCCAAGATTTCCCCCTCCACCCCCCCCCCCCAAATGTCAAAAGATCTGGTTGGGATTTGAAATAAGAGCTCTGAGACATGAGTCCCTTCTAAAACTCAAATTTCATTAAGATCCGATCATCTATACGTAAGATAAAAATACCCGAATTTTCACGTTTTCCAAGAATTCCGGTTTCCCCCTCCAACTCCCCCCAATGTCACAGGATCTGGTCGGAATTTAAAATTAGAACTTTAAAGCACAAGATCCTTCTAAATATCAAATTTCATTAAGATCTGGTCACCCTTTCATAAGTTACAAATACCTCAATTTTCAAAATTACCTACCCCCCCCCCCCAATTCCACCAAAGAGAGCAGATTCGGTCCAGTTATGTCAGTCACGTATCTTAGACAGGTTTATATTCTTCCCATCCAGTTTCATCCCGATCTCACCACTTCAAACCGAGTCAAAATATCTAATAACTATGTTTTGAGGACAACATAATCTCCAACAGTCTCAGGAGGAAGGGCTGCAAGTTATGAATTTGGTCATAATAGGGGTTATCGGGAAGTATACAGACGTGTTAATATAATATTTTTTCTGGTTAGGGCGAGGGGGAAGGAGTTATGCCAGAGGATCTTTCTATGGAGGAATGTATCATGGCTGAAGAGAATTTCCATGAAAGGGACGCTGAATTTTCTGTATAATTAAAAAACAACAATGAGAAAGTAAATAAAAAAAGTTTTTTTTAACTGAAAGTAAGGAGCAACATTAAAACTTAAAACGAACAGAGGTTATTACGTATAGGGGGGGAGTTCGTTCGTTCGTACCTTGCTCTTTACGCTAAAGTACTTTTAGTAATTTAAAAGAGCCATTTATTCTAATTAAACGGCCTTTATGATTCAGGGGTCATTCTTAAAGAATTGGAACATTCGAACTTTAATGTAAAGAGCGAGGTATTGACGAGGGGGCGAACTCCCTCATATAGGTAATATAAATATACGAGCATAGATCTTCATTACGCAAGTAAATTTGTAAGTTATGTATATTTATTACTAATAAAAACGTTCTTAAATAAAAATTTAAACTTCTAGTGGCCTTTTTAATTAACCAAAAAATTGGAAGGCAGCTAGGCTCCCTCCCCTGCCCCTTGTTTCTCAAAATCTTCCAATCACAACTATGAAAAAGCCATTTGGTCAAAAAATGTAAAATAAACATGCAAATCTTGTTTTAATTTGCTCATGTACAGTGAGCCAAATTCAAAACTTGCATTAATTCAAAAAAGTTCAAATTTTTTTTTTTACTGCAATAAGGAGTGACATTAAAACTTAAAAATAACAGAAATTATTCTGTATATGAAAAGGGCCGTCCCCTCCTCAACACCCTGCTCTTTACGCTAAAGTTTGACTCTTTCTCACTGCACTACTTTTTTAAACAAATAAAAACTTTACCCTAAAGAGCGGGGCGTTGAGGAGGGGACAGCCACTTTATATAAGAAACAGTTTCTGTTCGTTTCAAGTTTTAATGTTGCTCCTTACTTGCTGTTTAAAAACTTGTTTTTTTATATTTAATATCCAGAAAGGACATAAAGAACAGGCATTGAGTGGTATGTTCATAGAATTTGTAGGCCAGTAATGAAAAAATCTCCATCTTTACTGCCCAAATTGTATGTAATTGTATGTTCCCCCACGACAAATGCCTCAATGGAAAGTTCCCCCAACATATCCCCCTCTTGTCAACCCCTCCCCCCAACCAAAAAATCCTCCTGAAAACGCCTGTACACTTCCCAATAACCATTACTATATGTAAGCACTGGTCAAAGTTTGTAACTTGTAGCCCCTCCCATGGGAACTCTGGGGGAGTAAGTCGACTCCAAAGACATAGTTATAAGGTTTTTCGACTCCGCTAAATAAAATGGCTATCTCAGAATTTTGATCCATTGGCTTTGGGAAAATAATTAGCATGGGAGGGGGCCTAGGTGACCTCCAATTTTTTTGGTCACTAAAACTTTTCATTTCCATTAGAATGAGCCCTCTCGCAACATTCTAGGACAACTGGGTCAATATGATCACCCCTGGGAAAAAAAACAAACCAAAAAACAAATAAACACGCATCTGTGATCTGCCTTCTGGCAAAAAATACAAAATTCCACATTTTTGTAGATAGGAGCTTCAAACTACTATAGTAGGGTTCTCTGATACGCTGAATCTGATGGTGTAATTTTCGTTAAGATTCTATGAATTTTATGGGGTGTTTTCCCCTATTGTCTAAAATAAGGCAAATTTTCTCAGGGTCGTAACTTTTGATGGGTAAGATTAAACTCGATGAAGCTCGTATATTTGAAATCAGCATTAAAATGCAATTCTTTTGATGTAGCTACTGATATCAAAATTCTATTTTTTAGAGTTTTGGTCACTATTGAGCTGGGTTGCTCCTTACTACAGTTCGTTACCACAAACTGTTTGATAGAAAAAGTAGCTAAACTGGAATTTTACTGAAGCCTTCTGGATCAAAAAGCGAATGAGAAGATGTTGCAAAGTTATAGCCTTTTACTTAGGAGCATCAGCATTAAGAATGCAGATGCTCCTGAACCATGGAGTAAAGTCAAAGAGATTGTTGTATCATCTTTTGGCAAGCATACAACAATTATATGGATCTGTATGCCAAGAACTCTTCCTTTCTCACCCATAATAATAAACTGGTGATCCAAAAAAAGAAAATGCAGTGGAAGCAATATAAAAATATGCAATTACAGGGAAATTAAAATAGATTTAAGCAACACTGTAATTAGTATGAAGAAGCATTTGAAGATGCTTCCAACTCAAATTCAAAAAATATTTTTCAAGTATGCTTCCCTGCCAAAAACCCAAAGGCACTCAGTAACAGAGCTTTCTGTTGATGGAGCATTTATTGCCAGGCCTAAAGAAATAGCAGAGTTCAAAAAAGGTCTTCACTACCCCCAAAGTGCCTCAGGATACGGAATGCTAATATTGCCCCTATCCATAAAGGAGGCAGCCAATTAGACCCATTAAATCACCACCCTATTAGCATTACATCTGTTGCTGGGATAATTCTAGAAGGACTAATAAATACTGCCATTGTCAGGACACCATAACTCCAACAATCTTATCACACATAGTCAGCAGGGACTTGGAGGAGGACAATCCATTGATACAAATCTCATAGATGTGTACAATTTTGTCACAGAGCTCCTAGATAGAAGAATCCCAGTAGATCTTATTCTACTAGATTTTGCCAAAGCATGTGACAAAGTATGTCATTGTCAAAAATAAGTAAAATTAATAGTAATTGGAGTAAGCCAGGAGGATGTTGAGTGGGTGATGGCGTTTCTGAAAGATAGAAAACAGAGCAGAAAGGTGCATGTTGGAAATGGTCAGGTATTTTACTTACATAGGGTTGAAGTGGAGAGTGGAGTCGCACAGGGAACAACCCTTAATCAAACATTATTTAACATCTATATCAAAGATGGTCCACATCTTTGATATAGATGTTATCTATATCAAAGATGTGGGTTGTGGGCATCAGGGCTGATGATTCAGAAATCCTCAGCCCTGCAAAAACATCAGAAGAGCAAGCCTTATTAAAAGCTGACCTAGACATACTCTCTGATTGGGTAAAACTCTGGAGGTCAGAATCCAACATTAAGAAATGCAGGACAAATCATTTTCGCAGAAACAATTTGAGGGGTCACTATCACATGTGTGGAATAGATGGTGTTGGGCAAATGATTGGTTCCTCCCATGCTGAAATAGACTTGGGGTGGACAATGAATTGAAGTTTGACCAACATGCTCAGTCAGTTGCCTCCAAAGTGATCCAGACCCTGAGAATTGTAAAAAAAAAAAAAATTCTGCAGTAAGTCAACAAAGGTGATGCAAAAGCTATACAAAGGACTAGTTTGACCAAAACTGGAATTTTGTATGTGTATGGCAACCCCATTAAATAAAGGTGACATTAAAAACTAGAGAGTGTCCAAAGGTGAGCAACTAAATCAAAAGAGGTTGTAAAAGCCTGGACTACCCATCCCACCTGGAGAAGTACAGATTATTTTGCTCTTTTATCAATAGAAGCATGTGGATGTCATCATGATGTTCAAAATGCAGCACACTCAGTCCTTGCAATGATATATGCTTGAATTTGACCAGTCAACAAGAACTAGAGGACACTACAAAGCTGTACTGCAAACAAGCCAACACCAGACTACAGAACAACTTCTTCCTAAATAGAGTTGTGGATATTTAGAATTCCCTATGCAAAGGGACAGTCTCAGCCCCTAGCATGAAAAACTTCAAGGTAGCTATGGATAAAGATGGTTTTTTCAAGCCATGGCTTTGAGAATAGGATGCAGTCAATATTGAATCAGCATCTTGACTAACCAGCACCTACAGGATAATTCTTTAATTGCTAGACAATGCAATTTAAGGTACTCAGGATTAAAATCAAGTTGCCATCACGCCATGGCAAATTAGAGAAAAAGCCAAGACAGGTAGTATGAGTGAGAGGCAAAGCTGGACCAAGCCTTTTCAGGATTCTATAAAAATGATGTCCTATTCTCTTGTTGATAGTCTATTATCCATCCATCCATTCTAGGGTAGAGTTAATGGATGATCAATATTTGTGGGTTGACTCATGATGGACAATGTTGACTAGACTGGTATAATAAAGGGGGACTGAATTCACATGGATTTACAGGCAAACTAGTAACCAAGACCTAACAGGATAACCCACTTAATGTCTCAAGTGGACTACCATGTTTTAGGTTCAACATATAACCAACAAGTCCCCTGGACACACAGGCAAATGGGGATACCTATAGTTTCTTAAGTGTTTTGGTAAACAGTGTGAGTAGCTATGACTCTCTTATTAGACAAATACTTCTATGTTAGCTTTTACATAGGCATGCCAATCAAGAGTCTCATGCAGGGTGATTAGCGGGTAAAATAATGATTAGCAGGTAAAATTCTAGTTAATTGACTTTTTGCTATCTCAGAAAGGGTTTAGGTTAGGGAAATGAAACTTTCAGGGATGAATCTACAGACTAAAGTATGTCCTGGGAAGGTATTTTGAAGCAACTTCCTCCTCTCCTTCTCCTTCTAGAGGGCCCTGACCTTTGATGACCTGTACTGTGTTACAAAAGTGAAACCTTGCAAAATACATCTTCTGCTTAATTAAAGTACAACAAAATTGTTTTCAGCTTCATAACTTTGCTCAACTCTATTTTATAAGGTTTTAAAAATATGTAAATACATTTCCTAATTTAAAAAAAAAAAAAACACTCATACAGCTCAGAATTCCAGGCTACTCAAATAACAGGAATTGCATTTTCAGAAATAAAGGCAGAGAAATAGAAACTATTAACTGAAAATTAAGATAAAATGTTGTTTTGTCAAAATTTCAATTCAAAATTTCACCTGACATGTAGGCAAATTTCAGGGCCCTCTAGAGGGAGAAGAAGTGGAGGTAAGTACTTTAAAATATCTTTCTGGGACATAGGCTACTTTAGCCTGAAGATCCATCCATGAAAGTTTCATTTTCCTAACCAAAACCCTTTCTAAAATAGCAAGAATTCAATTAAATAGAATGTTACTGATTAGTGTAAATGATAGGCCTATCCATTTCAAAGGATGCATGAAGTGGTGTTGGCTATTCAATTTTAGAGCAAGCAAATTATTTGATAAAACACAATTTTAACAGTATAAATTTGAAATCCACACAGATCAGATCCTAAGGTGGCTCCAAGATGCAAATTAAGGAACATATAAGCTAGTTTTGGACTGAGCCTTTTAGGATCAATGAGCAAATGGAAACATTTTGCTCTGCTAAATTAAGCGAATTCAATTGACTTACCCACTATTCCAATCCTTCTTCAATTACACATGCTTTACAAAGAGACATAATCAAGCTTTGAATAATTCAGAAATCCAGCATTCTTCATTTTTAAACTTTCCGCACAATACGCCCTTCGACAATTTCTTCACCTTCTTTCAAGGACGTTTCTTCTTAGAAATGCTAGGTGTGACTAAACAGATGTCATCTCTGTAGAGAAATTATTGGGTTTTGAATGAGCCAACTTCTTGGGTATAGCAATTTAATGCTAAAAATTTAAGAGCAACTAATAAGTCAATGATTATTTGTAACAAAGATAATTTCTCATACAGTTCGTGGTAAAGAACTGTAAGAAAGGAGCGATGTGGCTCAATAGTAATCGAAACTCTAAGTTACAGAGTTTTGATAACGATAGATACATCAAAAGAGAATCTTGATTCAAGAAGACTGAAGAAGACGCAGGGGACGGAAGAAGACGCAGAGACAAGATAAAAATCATGATGTCCATCTGAAGTCTGACCCATGTCAAAACTGTTCTAAGGTCATTCAAACTCTCTGACGGTGCTAATTGTAAAACTATATCTTAAGATATGTCATTTCTGTTAGACTAAATAATGATAAAGGTATGGTGTAAAAGGAAACGAATAGAAATTAACATAATAAATCCATTTAACCAAATGTAAATTACCGTAATACTTCCTGTTAAGCTTGCATTAGATTAAAATAAGAAACTACTACACCTTAACACTTCCCTCCTTACGCTATTAAATAGAAAAAAAAAGTTTTTTCAGTTTTTTAACTGAAAGTAAGGAGCGACATTAAAACTTAAACCGAACAGAAATTGCTCCGTATATGAAAGGGGCTTTTCCTCCTCTACGCCCCGCTCTTTACGCTAAAATTTGATTATTTTTCGTAATTCTACTTTTTAAAACAGTAAAAAAAACTTTCGCGTAAAGAGTGGGGCGTAGAGGAGTAAAAGCCCCTTTCATATACGGAGTAATTTTTGTTCGTTTTAAGTTTTAATGCCGCTCCTTACTTTCAGTTAAAAACTTGTTTTTTATTATTTAATTTCTGAACGTTTTTGAATTAATGCATGTTTTGATTTTTGCTCTCCGCACGTAAATAATTAAAACAAATTTGTATATTAATTGTTTTTGGCTAAATTGCTTTCTCACAGTTTAAATCGGAAAATTTGGAGAGAAAAAAGAGCGAGGGAGGAGGCCTTGCTGCTCTCTAATTTTTTTATTTCTCAAAAAGGCAACTAGAGCTTTGAATTTTTTACTAACGCTATCATTAGTAAAAATATATACGTAACTTATGTAACAAACTTCTATATTCGAATTTTTTATTACGTAAATGAGCCTCGTGAATACCTGGCTCTTTACACTGAAACTTGAATTTTGTCCTAATTGCTTAAAAATGACCACTGAATCCCAAAGGCCATGGAATATATAGTTGAAATTACTAAAAATACTTTAGCGTGAAGAGCGAGGTATTACGAGCAGGAGAACCCCTCATATGCGTAATAATTTCTGTTCGTTTTAAGTTTTAATGCTGCTCCTTACTTTCAGTTGAAAAAACTTCTCATATTTATTTTTTAATTTTTTTTAAATAATACTAGAAAGTTCTGCACCCCTTCATTGAAATTCTCTTCCCCTTTGACAAATTCCTCCATGGAAAAATCCTCCCACGTAACCCCCCGTCAGCTTCCCCCCCAAACCAAAAAATCCCCCTGAAAACGTCTGTATACTTCACAGTATCATATATTCTATTATACGTAGGGGTATTAGTTCTAGAGGGTTGAGTAGTTGGTAGGGAGGGTAGGGAGAGATAGATTGGAAAGTGATCTGACAGGTCAAAAAATACTATTTTGGAGGACAGGTGGTTTCCCAGGGAAGTGGATACAAAAATGTTGTCAATTACAGTAGCTGTAGACCTCACAGGATCAATTCTAGAAGGAAAAAGGATTGTGGGAAGAAGACCACTTGAAGTAAATTTTTCAAAGAAGGTATGACAATCATTATTATTGCTAACATTTAGTAAATTGCAATTGAAGTCCCCAAAAACTATTGCCTTCTTTTGTGGTAAATTAATAAAACTAGAAAAATCATCAAACAGATTACAGAAGAAAGGGGTCGAAAATGAGGGGGGCTTATAAAATAATGAAAAAATAAAAGAATTCTCGTCAACACTTATGTCTACGATTATTGAATAAACGCATCTATTATTTATAGCTTGCGAGAATAAGGATTCACAGTCTAATCGCCTGGTGAATTTCAGATTTGACCGGATGTGAAGAGAAATGCCGCCAGAGTACTTGGTTAATTGTTTTTTCAATATGAATAGCTTGAAAGCCAGGGAGGGAAAATTCATTATTATCATCAATTTCTGAAAGCCACGTTTCTGTTATTCCAATTACGTCGAAAGGGCAGTAACCATTAATTAAAATTAAGTCTTTAAAATTAGCCCACTTATCCCGTATACTTCTGATGTTAAAGCAAATTACATTAAGTTTGGTCTCTTCCATTAGCTTAGCAAACTTTGTCTTCGTCGCTATTTTATTTCCATTAGCTTAGGTTTCACATTTTTCACAAAATCAAAAGTGTCGAGATATTCACAGTTAATTTGGTTTAAAGGGCTATCGGGGCTAGCTAAGGGGCTGGTGGGCAGATTATTTTGGTCATCGTAACAGTTAAAAACAACATTATTACACAGTGATAAATTCTTGAGAAACGTAAAATCTTGTACAGTACACATTTAAACATCCATTTTGGTCTGAGTTTTATCATCTCCTTGATTAGCATATTGTAAATCTTCTTCAGTCGACGAAATATCACTGGTGGTAATTTTGGACTGGGATGGAAAGTTTGCCGTTTTTTTCATAGATTTCTTGCCTTTGACTAGGGCAGTGGTATCGACTACCGTCTTGGGGGATGTGGCAATTTCAGAGCCTGCATTAATTTGATTTGCAGTTGAGTCTACAGGCTTAACTAGCTTTGATGTGGAATCTATGGCCTTTTTCACGGAGGATAATTGAGCCATAGCTGTTTCTAATATGTCATCACCTAGGAGTTTAGTGATAGCTTTCTTCTTGAGAATATTTTTGGTTTCCTCAGCTTCATTACTAACCTCAATTAAGTGACTGATTGTGAGATAAGTTGCAAGCCTTTGCCATTCTTGGCTACTTTTAGATGAATCTTATGGAGGGCAGGATGTTGAAGTAAACTTAGGTAAGGGATGGGGGGGGACTGACTAGAACCTTGAGTATGAACATTATTTGCCTCTTTTGGAAATGATACTATCTTTGCATCTTCTACAGCAACTGTTGCTTGGCTCCTACTAGGCCGATAGGGTATGGGTTGCCAAGGGATTCTTGCAGCTACAACTGAGTAAGGTAGGTTCATTTTATCAGATGTTCTAAGGATTACAACTCGCTTTTAGTGAGCTGGGCAAGATTGTTTTTGGAGGGCTGTGTGTCCCTTACGGTTACAATTTCTGCAGAAAGGGTCTGACTCAGGGCATTCACTAATTGCGTGGCCTGTTTTCCCACACTTAAGGCAAGACAGATGGGACTGTTTGCAGTGCTTTTTGCTGTGGCCGTGGACAGGACAAGTGGAGCATTGTAGGGGCTTGGGCTTATAAACCTTCGAAAAAAGGGACATACCGTACAAGAATATTTCTCCACTTAGCTCAACTTTGCACAAAAAGAGGACTGAACGGCTAGGGCGAAGAAAACCTTCTTTGTTTAAAATTAACTTTATAGCAGTTGAAGGATTGATGAGAAGGCCTGAAGAATCTCTTAGTTCAGTTTGTATTTCCTCCACTTTTACACTAGTATCAACACCATACAGCACATACCTGTGTAACCTTTCCACATCTTTTTTTGTGGCTAAAATCTTTAAGCCATCAAGAATTATTTCTTTGGATTTTGACAGGACATGGTCTGCTGCCTGAGAAGACGTAAAGTAAATATCAATAGACTCGTCCTGCTTGAAAAAAAGTTCAAAATTTACCTTGGTGATCAGAAAGACAGCTTTCCTAATTTGCATTATTCGATCCTTTGAAGTGTTGGCCATTGGTTTTCTTGATTGAGACAGTATAATAATTGGGGTGATCGTTAGCACTAGTTTCTGGGACACTTGAAGAGAGGGGTTGCACTATCACTGGTGAACGAGTTTCATCCCTTTTCTTCTTTTTGCCAGGCGCCTCACCTCTTTCATTAGAGTTAGTTTCGGCTAAGGCCTGAATTCCTGACAAGTGACTAACTGTTTTGGATCGCGTAGTTGGGGGAGGGGTTCTAGGAAGAGTTTTATAGGTAGGTTGGAATGGCGACTGGCTAAGGGTTTCAGTGGGAGTATCCTTCTCGGGTGGTAGCCTTAGGGGCTTTTTCCCCGTCATATATTCCGACGAGACGCTGCAGATTCACAAACTATTAATCAGTCTTAATCACAGTTTTTAATCAGCGATAACACCAATATATTCAATTATACACTATGACAAATAATAACTCACTTTGTATGAAGTGAGCAGTCCCTCACAATGAAGTCCGCAAGTTAATTGCGCAATCTCACACAATACAGTACAAAAAGTAATCTGATTAGGTTCATAAGCTAGCTCCTTTTAGTTCAGATACTAAACTCACGATGAAGCATTTCAAAAGAGAATGAAAGGATGGTTGAAATAAAAATCAAATCTGTTAAGATTTTTGAAAAGAGTATTACTGAAATCTTTACCTTGGAGTTTTATCTCTAAAATAATTCTCTAATAAATAGAAGAGTAATTACAATTTATTTATTAGAATTTCAAAAACAAAAAATTAAAACCTTTTTCGATTCAAAACAAAAATATAAAGTGCGAGTAACGCACACAAAAGTGAATGAACGAGAAAATGTTAAACTATTACTTCATAAGAGACAGGTGACTAAAAATGAAAAAATTCAAAATGAAAACAAAATGATGCGATATCGATCCATCTTTCAAACAACTACTTCAAAATCATCCAAGATTATCGTTCTTATCTCTTCTTGACAAATTTGAAATCAATAAAAAAGCTGACTTTATTGAATACACAATTCATATATCGTGTCTAAAAAAATAAAACAAACAAATGTTATAAAAAAAGAAAATTGTCAAATTCGAATAGAAAATATTATTGTTGGTAAAGAGCCTTTTAAATTATTGCTTAAAACAAACAAATTTGATTGAACAAATTGAGCAATGAAAAATAAAGAATAAAGATGACTTTATAATTATAATGTACCACCAACTAATTCAAAATTGTGGATTACATCCATTTTAAATACCATTAGTAGCTGCAACAGGTATAGCTGCTCATACAAATGGTGCAGCTGCATTAGATGCATATGCTGGGAAGAAAAGTGTTGCTACAGTTACTGATTCTTCCAGATGCTAAGGCAAAGGTTTTAAATTAGTGGAGACTTTAACAAAAGGTGTAGGTTTAAAATTACCGGGTAAAGACAAAATTGTTAGATCTGGATCGGAAGTTGTTGTTGAAACTTCCAAAAAATCTGGTAGACCGAAGAAAACACAAGTAGAAGTGGTTAAAGTACCTAAACAGCTTGGAAGACCCAGAATAGTGGTTGAAGCTGCGATTTCACAGTCCAGAGAATACTCGCTTCCAAAAAACGGGGAACGTCAGAAAGAATAAAAATCACATGATACCGTTGACCACCCGCTCTCCATGGTATATATTTCCTTAGCAAACAAATCATTTAAAATAATGCTAATAGCCCTCTCTATTTAAGTTGGCCTACAAGTGATTTTGTCTCTGGAACCAAGTAGAATCTTTTCACGGAAACATGTCACAGATTCTATTTGAATTTTTAATAATTGTCTCTTAACGTTTGATGAGTTTCGTTAAACTTAATAAATTATACCTATTCATATGTATATTGAACGAAAAATTAATTCATCCCAACCCAAAAAATATGATAGGAAATAAATAAAGGCTAGTTTCTTTTCACAGTTTCAACAAATATGGCGTATGTAGAATGCTTCTCTGCAAAAATACCTTCCAAAGGATAATATCTATTTGTTTTTATTTCAACAAATTCTTTACGATTTAAAATAAAATATCATAATAAAATAAAAATTAAATAGAAATTAAATTTAAGTTGTACAAAACCCCTCCCTCAGGCTGTTATTCCTTGTTATGTTGTTTTTGGGGGGTGCTGGTAGTCTTAGCCTGGGTTCTGAGGCAAACCCCGCAGGGATATTGTTTGGAGGGAAGCTGGCTGCTTCTTACTCCTAGATCTGGGCCCCTCTGGTCCAATCGTTTTGACATATACAAATGCTACACAAGGTCACTATGAGTCAAATTGTTGGAAAGCAGCCAATGATCAGTCGACTGCTTTACCAACTGGCAATCCTCTGCCTTCAGAGAAACTTGATTTATTCTTTTTGTGTTTCATTTCTGCTTCTGGTGAGAGTTCAGGTGATGTAGGTTTTGATTTACTCCAAGAACTCCGAATAACAGAATATCTTGAGAATGAAGCCAGAGTTAATTAAAAGGAAGATTAATTTCGATTTGAAGTTTTGTTTAATAGAATTAGCAATTAATAAATGGAGAAACTTTTAAGCGAAATGAAAATGGTATACAAATGTAATCGAACTATTAGGAAGGAAGATTTAGACATTGGAATGGAATACAAGATTACAGTAATGAAATGTGTTACAACTAAAGATAGAAGTAAACCCGTTATTGCTATTAATTTTAAAGGTGAAATGGTTGATTTATTTTCACCTAAGCAGCTTTAATTCTAAAGCAGCTGATCTTGAAAGGAAATCTAAAAAACTAGATTAAGGTATGATTTTAAAGGTTTTTGAAAGAAAAAATAAAGATAAAATAAAATTGTTTTGGTATCGATATAGAAATATCCACTAAATATTCAATTAGTTCATTTTATCGGTAGTATAGGAAAAATGGAAAATAATTAAACCCTTATTTCACAAGACCGATTATGATCTTCAGGCTTAGTGTGGGAAAGTGTAAAAATGAGTGAAATTTCAATTTAAAATGGATTGAATTCAGTTTAAAGGGGGGTAAATTGATTGGATGGGGTCTATAACCCGTAATCACATAGTAAAAAGTATAAAAATAATCAAAATTTGATTTCCAAGGACTTGTTTTCATGTTGAATGCAGAGATGGAAAATGATAAAATTGTGCAATAATTAATATTAAAATGTTGTAAAAAGGACTGAAAATGATGTAAATTGAAAAGATAAGTTAGGTGGGCCAGAACAAATATTTTCTATACTTCTCCCTTGTAAAATTGAGAGCTACGTTAGGCACTCTAGATTTTATTTAACCATTGTTAGCGTCTTCATTATTCAATACACTAACAGCATCCATTACTAAAGAATAATATCCTTGATATTGACGTCTTGATAACGCCATTATAACATCTTGAGGGGCTAGTACCTCTATTTGTACCCCTATGGCTGTGCCCAAAACCATGGAGGCATCACTACTAGGAATATATGTTTATGGAAATTCCGGGGTACATTGAATGTCATTTTTTTAACGAACAGAAACTACTCCGTCTTGGAAGGAGTTCCTTTCGTCTCCTAAATACCTTGCTCCTCACGCTAAAGTTTTTAGCACATTAAAAAAATTCCTATTCTAATCAAACAGCCCTGGTGTTTCAGGTCGTTCTTAAAAAAATTAGACAGCTCAAACTTTATCTTAGAGAGCAAGGTACTGAGAAGGGGGAAACCCCTTCTTATACGAAAATATGCAGTTCATTTTGAACTTTATTGTTGCTCCTTACTTTCAATTGATAATATTTTTTTATGTTTAATTACTTATCGTTTTCCAAATAATACCAGGAAAATCTGGGTCAACCTGTAGGACAAAATCCCTATCCTCATGGGAAACTCCTCTGTGGAAAGTTCTTCCAACGAGAATACCCCCCCCCACACCTTAAGAATTCCTAGAGGACAGTTCAATCCTAGCTGAAAATTCCCCTCTCCCTTGTGTGAAATTTCTTGCCGACAATTCAGCCTGAAACAAATATCCTTTGCACACTTTTATCCCCAGACCTCTCCCCAGGGGCTCCGAGGGGTCATGTTAAATTCAAAGGTATAGTTTTGGAACCTTTCAACTATGCTAAGAAAACTGGCTATCTTAAACTTTTGATGGAACTGTTTAAGGGAAAAGATGGACGTGAGAGAGGGGCTAGTAGCCCTCTGATCTTTTTGGTTAAACAAAAGTGGCAATCGAAATTTTAATTTCGATTAAACGGGCACTATCCCAATGTTTTGGACAGTTAGTTCTATGCAATCCCCCTGGGAAAAAAACGACGCACATCCGTGATTTTTCTTCTGGCAAAAAAAACACCAATTGAAAAATTTTTGCATAGGAGCTTGAAACCTGTACAGTGGGGTTCTCTGAGTTGCTGGATCTCATAGTGTAATTTTAGTAAAAATTATTTTACTTTCAGAGGTGTTTCCTCCCTCTTAAGAATATCAGGCAAATTTACGCAGGTTCGTAGCTTTTTAAGGGTAGCATAAAGCTTAACGAATCTTATATATTTGGAATCAACATAAAAATCCGATGACATGTCAATTGATGCCTATTTAGTTATGTTACAAATCTTATCGCAAAACACTGAGTCCTATTTTCTTTTTCAATGATTTCTTTTTTCATTCAGAAAATTATATTTAATGTATACCTGCCTTCTTATTTTTTAATGACTTCATTTCTGGTCTACTTGTAGATGCAGGGGTTGTATTCATATCCGCTATCCGATCCACTTTCAAAGGTTTTAACAAGTGAAAATCTAATTTGGAACTAATAGATTATAGAGAGTAAAAATCATAAATATGATCAAAATCTTGATCAAATGTATGGAATATGGAGTATGAAATAGGAAGTATAGAATATTTACGAAATTTTAAGATTAAATAGGTTCACGTATCATCTTGATAAAAAACGCTCTGAGGTCTACCTGTCTAAATATAGTATGGACGTATGGTGGGAAATAGGAAGTTTCAAAGGCAGTATATTTGCATGAATCCTAATCTGGAATATATTAGGAACTGCATTGATTAACTATTTTACGTTTTTTTTTATTAATTATTCTCTTGTATGATTTATTCGATTGAATCAAGAATTTATGCGCTATATCGTGAAAAACCACTACATTTGCGAAAAATCACTGGCTTCAGAGCAAAAATCACTATAAATCACTAGCAAGAAGAAAATTACTAGGCAACTTAAAAATTATGAGAACTAGTGATAAATCACTAGGGTTTGCAACCCTGCTAAGACAGCCTAAGTGCTTCGGTGTAGCCTTGATAAGATATGTGATCCTGCACTGGTATAACGGATCATTACTTTTCCTGAGGCCAAAATAATTTCAATGATTTAAAGAACATGAACATTGGAACTTGGGATTTTATGAGGTTAAAAATGACTATCGTAGTTACATTTTGACTGACGAATGAAGACGACTCAAACTGGACTCATATCTCAGGGGTAGGAAGCATAAAATTAGGTGATATGGGATTTGTTTACTAATGTAGGAAGTATGGGGCACATAGACAAGGAGTAGGGCTCCTAATGAATATGGGAGCTGTTAAGTCTTGTTTAGACTGGGGAGGTATAGAATACTAAATGCTCATTAAATGACTAGAAAGTTCAGGGTATCCGTTAGAGTAGTATTTCTCCTGTAGAACCGACTGACAGAGATCCTAGTGAGTCCCCACATATTAATTTTACTTACAGTTACAGGAGCCAATAGACAGAAACCCAGGTAGAAATGTGATGTTTTTACTAGGAGATTTTAATGCCCAGGTCGGTAGAAATAGGGATATATGATATTTTAGCCTAGGTAAATTTGGTGCAGGAAAAGAAAACAGCAGCCTAATAGTTAAAGACTTCTGCAATTTTGCAGGTATACTAATCTTGTTATAACCAAAACGGCGTTTGGTCATAAAATGGTCCATAGGTTAACGTGGTATTCACATAAGGGTAAGACAGCAACCCTTATTAATTATTTTATAGTAAAACGAAAACTGACAGGATCAATACTAATACTGAAGTACTGAATATCATCATCTACTAGTGTCTAGGGTTAATTTAAAGAGAAAATATCTAAATGGTAACTACTTATCGGGAAGTTATGATGTTGGTAGAATCCAAGATGAGAATTAAAGATAAATCTTCCAGGAGCAGTTGAATACTAAACTTGAGTGTTTAAAATTTCGCAATGTGGGGGATGGTTGGAACAATTCTAGGAAAACAATTTGCAAAGTTTCTGATGGTGCAATAGGGACGAAAGTTAAGACTGCAGCTAAGAATATTAGTGAAAAAAGCTTTATATTTAATAGAGAGGAGAATGGGCGTGTACAAGAATTATCTGAGTGATAGATCATATAAAAACAAAAGGAATGTAAGAAAGCGGAGAAACCATTGAAATATGAACAAAGGAGGTTTGAAGTAGAGGCCATGGATAAAATTACCGAAGATCTGAAAGATGCAGATGGCATAATAGTAAAATGTTGCACTAGCATGTTAGTAAATTTAGAGGAAGTAGTCAATCAGAACTTGTCCCAGTTAAAGATAGGAACGAGACCATAATTAGTGATAAGGAAAAGGTTAAAGAGAGGTGGGCGGAACAGTTTGAATTTCTGCTAAACCAAGATAGATTTGCGCGAAAAGATATATAGGAAAATGAAGAAATTTGTGATATCTTGGATATGAAGGAAGATTTGTTTTGTGAAAAAGATTTAGCAACAGAATTAAAAGGATGAAAAAATAATAATAAGGATCTAGGGGCTGATACTGGGGTAAATAAGTTTCTTAAATATGGTGACTATGGTGAAAAGTTGTAGAAAATTATGAATAAGATTTCTGAAAAAGCGGAGGTACCTAAAGATTTTAGGAAAACCTTAATTAAACCACTGTATAAGAAAAGGTGAAAAAATTAGGTAGCAAATTGCTTAGTAATATGATACTTTTTAGACTAAGAGATGTTGTAGACCAAGGTGTAAGAGAAGAGCAGTGCGTTTTTAGAAAAGGTGAAGGTAAAGGTAAAGGATAAAGGTAGAAAAGGTGCAGGATGTGTCGACCAAATTTTCACTCGTAGGTTAATAATTGAGAAGTGCCTTACTTGTCAAACACCTTTGGTCCTCAGTTGTATAGATTATGAGCAAGCGTTCGATTCTTCTGATAGAAGATATTTAGCAAATGTCTTATCGTTGTGTGGTAAGCCAGGTAATCCATGTAAGGTATACCAGACAAATACATTAAAATGATCAGTGCTATGTACGAGAATAACACTGCTTTGGTTAAGGTAGGAAATCAGGTTAGCAGCTGGTCTTGTATTAAACCATCAATTAAGCAAGGTTTTGTTCTATTCCACTTAATATGGATGGTTTTGAACCACAGAAACAAATGGGGAGGAAAAATTCTCCTGGACTTAAATTATGCTGATGATTTAAGCATCCTAGATGAAAATGAAAGCAAAATGAATGAACTTTTAGAGGTTTTGCGAGTTAAGGGTGCTAGAATAGGTTTCAAAATTAATGTTAATAAGACCAAGTCTTTAAGGCTAGGAATAAGTGAAGATGAAAAGTTGACCTTAGGTAACGAAAAGATTGATCAGGTGGGCAGCTTCGCTTACCTTGGTAGCATTATTAGTAAAGACAGTAGGAGCAGTAAAGATATTAAAAGTAGAATAGCCAAGGCTCGGGATGTTTTTTTCACAGTTAAAAAAGACTTGGAAGAACAGGAGGATAAGTCGGCCAACCAAGATTAGAAAATTAGAAGCTACAGTGATGACAGACAGCGGCCCGAAAAGCAGATGAAGATTTACTAGATGTTTTCTGGAGAAATTGCCTAGGGTTTGATCTTGATACCCAACTTACTGACCGTATGTCGAAAAGATGACTGTACGAAAAATATGGCTCAATCCTGCTTTCTAAGACTATAACGAAAGAAAGGTTGAAATTGCTGGGGGATGTTGTGCTGATGAAGGATGACAGATTGCCGAAGATTGTCCTTTTCGGCCAACCAACTAGGGTTAAACGGAAAGAAGGTCGTCCTCGTCTGGGGTGGTTGGACGTCATAAAGTAAGATTTAAAGGAAATGGAAGCTTTCTTGGAGGATGTAAAAAGGGAGGCTTTGAACGGATTGGGATAGAGGAAGAGCGCCCGTAGCTCTGTTAGCCTCAGACGGCTTGGTGATGCGGTAAGTTGTTAGTAGTAGTATACTATTTTTTTTTACAGAAGTCTACAGTAAAATGAACTTAAACAAATCTTTCATACTCCAGCGCATGCTCATACACAAGTGAAACGGGAAACAAAAAATAACGTCCAGGATATTTCACTACCTGACGATTAAAGCATTAAGATAAACCAGTAATAAACTAATTTCATAAGCTATCTTAATTCTTTATTTTGCAGTCTTAGTTAAATTGAGATCTGAATGCGCTACTCTGGAATAACTTACTAATAAACAATCATGGCAAAACCAGCTTGAAAGGGCCCTCGAAGGGGAGAGGTCATCCCCTCTAGAAAACCAACAATTTAGAAAAGGCATACTTTGTAACCATCTGGGAAAAAGTAAGTTATTCTTATAACAATTTCTTTCATACGTCAGCCCCCCCCCCCACCCTGCCCTGTAGGTGTTTGTGAAAATATTGATCACCTAACCTAACCAGCGGAAAAGAAGTTTAAATCTAATTACAGTCTTCAGATTTTTCAACATGTTGCCACTAAACCTCTTGTACAGTGGGTCTTGCGGCCAGTTTATTTAACCATTATCAAATACTGCATCGCTTCCCTACGTTTTGACATTTTTAAAATTCGAAATTTTTAATTAGACAAATTGGTGGAAAACTTAAAATACAATTTATCAATAAATCCACAGAGCCAAAAAGTTCCATGCGTTTATTTATCTTATTTTCCTCTTCCTCTTCCTCTTGCAGGTTTATTACCACCCTGAGTTACCTTGCCTTTGCCTTTGCTTGTCGAATCACCTTCAGTTTTTTTGCTTCGTGGCTTACTTTTCACCTAAAGAAATAAAACAGGTTTAAAGACAACAGATTGCAGCAGTAGCTAGTTGACACTATGTTAGCTAAGATCATATCATCTAAAAGAAGAGTTTTATCTGAATTCTGGTTAGTTTTGAATTCACTATTCCGTTCAGTTTTTACCATTTTTATTTATTCCAAAATTTTATACTAGCCAATTTTGGCTCTTGAAAGATAAAGAATGAAACCCTTGCATGATTTTGGTCCAAAAAATGAAATATTCTTGCGTTTTCCCCAAATAAATTTGACAGCAAGATGTGTGTGTGTGTGTGGGAGGAGATTTGACAGAGAGCAAGTTTAAATGGAATTAAATTTGCAATTTTCACCGAAAGAAATATCACTTATGCCATTTTCACCTAAAGAAATAAAACAGGTTTAAAAACAATAGATTGCAGCAGTAGCTAGTTGACACTGTGTTCACGATGTTAGCTAAGATCATATCATCTAACAGAAGAGTTATTTTTGAATTCACTCTTCTGTTCAATTTATTCCATTTTTATTTATTCCATTTTATTTATTCCAAAATTTTATACAGGCCAATTTTGGCTCTTGAAAGATAAAGATTGAAACCCTTGCGTGATTTTGGTCCAAAAAAGTGAAATACAAAAAAGGACAAAATCAAAAAGTAACAAATAACCTTAAAAAACTGTAAAAAAATCATAGGGATACGATGATCATCTTCAATCAGCTGGATAAAGGAAAAACTGAAATTATAATATAAAATCTTAGATTAGTAAAAAAAAAATACTTTTGAAGTTCTTTATAATCTTTAGTACATTTGAAAAATATGGACCCAAAATTTGCTTTTCCAAGTTATTTTCCTCAAATTCTTTTGAACTCTAAGGTCACTGAATTTTTCTAATTTATTGGTCTTTTATTTCTTGCATGTTTTGAGCGTGAAGTTTTTAAATTGGAGGTTCTCCAGACTGTAACTTGGGGTTAGTTTCATTTGTGAAAGTTCTCTTTAATAAAATTAACACTATACTAGGCTTTATTGAGCATATGCAAATATATATTTTACTAGCTGTTGGTGTGGCACTTCGCCCCAAGCCCCCCCCGCGCGCGTAAGTCGTTACGCGCCATATTAGTTACGCGCCATTGTAGTTGTGTCCCTGTGTCCCAACTGTGAATATAGATAGATATAGATACATGTTTTTAACTACGTAAAACTTGCGAATATACAACATTCTTCGCTGTCCCATTGTCCGTGCATATAAATAAAATGTCAGGTTTACCGACTCTTGAACATGCAACATATAATTGTCCATGGGAAAAACAATCCGTATTCAGATCTATACCACATTTTTCTAAAGATTGACCTTGAGCTTTGTTGATGGTGATTGATAATCGAATATTCCCTGTGTCCTCGTTGTCATTTATATATCCCCCCTGTGCCCCCCGGCATCCCCGTTGTAGTTGGGTCCCTGTGTCCCGGTTGTCATTTATATTCCCTTTGTCCCGGTCGTCATTTGTGTCCCGGTCTGTAATTTCTCTTTCAGTGTCCCGGTCGTCATTTATATTCCCTGTGTCCCGGTCGTCATTTGTGTCCCGGTCTGTAATTTCTCTTTCAGTGTCCCGGTCGTCATTTACATTCCCTGTGTCCCGGTCGTCATTTGTGTCCCGGTCTGTAATTTCTCTTTGAGTGTCCCGGTCGTCATTTATATTCCCTGTGTCCCGGTATATTGATCTTGATTTTCGATTTGGGCACCAAACGACGTCATTTGGAAACATGAGTTATATTTTCTGTATGTTTAATAAAATACGCTTAGATTCTGACGTAGTTCCAGTAAGCAAAGTCTTCAATGGCTCTGGTGGTGCAGCCAGTTGAGGAAGTCTAACTTTTCCTGAGGCGCAACACATCTACTCAAGCTATAATCATCGACTGGACTGTACCTGATTCCTCGGCACGCTTACTTTTGGCATTATCTCTTTGAGCCGCAAGCCTGTTTTCACGCTGTTCTTGTGATACCTCGGCATGATTTTTTTTCGATAATTTCTCTTTGAGCCACAAGCCTGTTTTCACGTTGCTCTTGTGATTCCTCGGCACGATTTTGGTAATTTCTCTTTGAGCCGCAAGCCTGTTTTCACACTGTTCTTGTGATTCCTCGGCATGCTTTCTTTTGTTACTTTCTCTTTTAGCCGAGAGCCTTTTGGCATTAACTCTTTGAGCAGCTTTCTTGGCTGTTTCTTCTGCCGTTGTAGGATTTATACTAAAATTTCTCATATTTCTCATAAATTTTCTCATATACAAAGCCTTATATATTTATAATGACGTCATATGCGTACAAACACACAAACATACAACTTATTTTTATATACTAGCTGTTGGTAGTTGGTGGGGGCGCTTCGCGCCCCCCAATCCCCCTGGCGCGTAAGTCTTTACGCGCCATTGTAGTTGTGTCCCTGTGTCCAACCTGTGAATATAGATAGATATATATATATATCTATGTTCTTAACTACTTCTTAACATGTTCTTAACTACGTAAAACTTGCAAATATACAACATTCTTCGCTGTCCCATTGTTTGTGCATATCAATAGATTGTCAGGTTTACCGACTCTTGAACATGCAACATATAATTGTCCATGGGAAAACAATCCGCATTCAGATCTATACCTCATTATTCTAATGATTGCCCTTGAGCTTTGTTGATGGTGATTGCTAATCGAACATTCCCTGTGTCCCGGTCGTTATTTATATTCCCTGTGCCCCGGTCATTATTTGTGTCCCGGGGTCCCAGTCTGTAATTTCTCTTTGAGTGTCCCGGTCGTCATTTATATTCCCTGTGTCCCGGTCTGTAATTTCGTCAGTCGACAAACATGACGTCAGTCGACAAACAACTTCATGACGGAATAATGCTCAATCCTTATAATGACGTCAGTCGACACACAAACATGACTTCAGTCAACACACAAACAAACAATTTATTTTTATATTTATAGATGGATATAATAAAAAATATATACAATTTACTGGTCTTATTTTTGAGATTTACATTTGCCTAACTAACTGCTATACTAGAGTTTTTCTAAAAATCCACGTACTAAAATACTGGTAAAAATGTTAAAAGCAAAAACTTCAAACGTTAAAACGTTAAAAACCAAATCAGTACCACTACATAAGAAGAGTAAAACAAAATCTTCTGGTACTTATTGGACATTACGCAAAAAACCAAATAAGGGAAAATAAAAACCTTGATCATAGCATCTTTTTTCAGATCATCCTCATCTTCATCTTCTTCTAAAAGAGCTTCTTCTTCTTCAGCAGTCATGCCTTCCTCATCTAGCCCTTCAGTGGCGAAGCCACCACCTCCTCTGACTTTAGACATTTTCATATCAGCATAGGGGGTAAGATGTCCCTCTTTATTAAAGGTCCGAGTGAATGCAGATTTCACCTGGGTTAGAGAAATAAAAAATAAGCTGTTCTTTCACCTTCCGTGTTTTTCCCTTTTTCTTTTTTCTTACTACTTATATACTTTATTGACTATTTTATCTTTTTACTTTTTATATTCTTTTTTCCACTCTTTTTTCCTAACCAGCTTACAATGTTTGTTGCAATATGTATAAAAGAAGCTGTTCTTTTACCTTCCGTGTTTTTCTCTTTTTTCGTTCGTTTTTCTTGGGTTAGAGAAATCCCTGAACACTTTGATAAATGAACAAAAACCTACAATTTTTCCCGATAACAAAAAAAAGAAAAAAAAGAGAGGTTGCTAGACAATGAGAACCAAGATTTGGAAGGATCGTGTATCAAATAATAAATTGTGAACAAAAACTATGCTCCGATTCCCCCCTTTAGGGCTTCAATGAAAGAAATATTAAGATGAGAGGGCTAAGTTTTACAAATTAAGGATTTTAATTTGCTAATCATAGCACTTTTTAGCAATTGATAACTTAAACGCATGTTCAATCAGCTTTGATATTTCTCTGACGCAAAGTGAGTTTGAGTCAGAGAAATATTGTATGCTCGTTAATCATAAGACTCTTGGATGCTAGTTCTCCTATTCAAGCACCTCAATAGATGAGCCAGGGAGGGGTATCTTCCTAGATTTTGAGCTCCCCTCTGTATTGACATATTATATGCACACATATAATGTGTGCAGCAAATAACACATACTTTTACTACTAAATCGGTCTGTTATGCCTGTCAGAACGCAAACAGCAAAAATAGCGCCATCAAATTGTTAAGAAAGAAAGAAAAGCCGCAGAAAACGTAATTTAGAATTGCCTTTTTGTTTGTCTTAGCATATCATAGGCAGCGCAATAGCGCTGCCTAAGTAAAGAGCGATGTGGGCGCAATGTATTTTCGAAGGAGTTGTCGTAGAAACTTTGAAAACGACTTATTTGATTAGAAACCGAAAGGGCTATTGCCCTTTGTAATAGTCAAAATTGATTCGAAAGCAACTAAGCAGCAGCACTTTAGCAGACATTTTAGCAGCACAACATGTGTTTTAACAGCTTTTATTTGAGCAAAAAGTATTTTTATGTTTAAAAATGGTATTTTTGGACAAAATCTACCAACAAATTTAAAAACTGCTAAGTAGCATGGTTGCTTTGCTACTCCATGATATGGAGTGCTTTGCCTTTGGTATGGAGTGCTTTGCCAAAGCATCCATGATATGGATGCTTTGCCTTTTCCATGACAGAGAAGGACATCCTCCAATGGGACGGGAAAAGGTCGTGAGAAAGGATTTAAAGGAAACAGCAACTTCATAGGAGGTACATTCAAGAGTGAAGCTTTGAGTCGGTTAGGACGGAGGAATTAGTACGCAGTTGTAAACAAAAATCTGGATAAACAATTGTTCGTAGATATTATCATTTTTTGCAAAGGACAAATATAGAACATCTAAATGAAGAACAAAAGCTAGGTAATGCTGTCAATTTATATTTATATATTTATATATATATATATATATATATATATATATATATATATATATATATATATATATATATATATATATATATATATATATATATATATGTATATGTTCCCTCAGAAAAATGTTTTTGCGACAATCAGATATAGTTTGCACCAAAAGGACAAGAAAGGGATATTGTCTTTTTTTCAACAATTTTCAGCTAATATTAATCCTATTTTCAATCTAAAAAAAATATACTCTAAATTTCGAAAATGCAATTCACCAGAAGGATAGCCAACTTTCGACTATAGAATAATAGCAAAAGTGTTGCCTTTTGTTGATACATTAAAACTATAGGAGCAAGGCCGTATCCAAAATTTTTCTTCTTTTTGTTTTTTTTGGGGGGGGGAGGGCTACAATAAAAAATATGCATAATTTTTTTCATATAGATTTTTGTTACGTTTTTGCTAGTCGGACAAAAATCCCCCCCCAACACACACTGGATACGGCCTTGCGTAGGAGAGTAGAAAATAACATAAGAAAGTTCAACAATGTACATAAACCTTAAACAATATTGAGTAACATATAACATTCTGTTATGCCATATTAATATTAAATTATATAAGGGAAACTTATGTTTCAGTTTTTGCAAAATGGCCCGTTGAAGAGGATTTTATGTCATATCCAAAGCTAGAATATCTTGATGTGTACCTTTTAGGGTTAAGGTGGCAGAATATTTGAATGTCTCATTATTGATAAACAAAATAAATGGTGATGTCTTAAATATTTTAGAAAAAGATTGGGTTCCTGATCTTTAAAGATGAACTATTTGTCTAGCTTTTAGCAACGGCCTATCTCCTATACAAAGGGAAAAATAAAAGGGTGGAAATGTATACTGTGGCGTACTTCCAAGGACCCCAGCCCTACACATAAGTAACGTTTAAGCTTCAGGTTAATAATAATAGCAAAAATATGTTTTTATTGAGGAAGGGGAAGGTAGAGTAAAATCGAGAAGTATTGAGGGGAGATGGGGAGTACAAACAGTAAAAAAACAAGTGAGCACTGTGTCCAAAGGTCCCTAGAGTATATCCAAATCATAGCCTTCTTCTTTCTAAAAGTCTAACAACTGATAATTTTCTAACCTTAGCTTCCACTTGGCTCATAGGATCTTTCCTTCCAGGCCAGGTTGTCAAAGATAAAATATCACCCAAATCTTCTCGAATCAAATCATATGATGTCATAGCTTCAACTGACTTTTCTACACCATCTGTACCCTCTTTTATCAGAGGCCTAGTGACTGCGTCCCTTATATACTGAATGTAGTCCAAATTCACTGCTCTTTTGCTACCAGAGATTCTAAAAAGAAATGACAACAACTAAAAAACGCGTTAAATTTGAATTTTTTATATTTCAGTATGTTGAGGCTGAGTTCAAACCTTGGGTTTCGTATTACCAGGCTAAGGTTAAACCCACTGTGCCACTACAAGACCCTGAGCACCTCAAAGTCCCTTCCTGGTTTATGAAGAAAAGTGTACACATCATCAAAGCATGAATATCACTTGTTAGGGAGGAGGCAAGCAGCCAGCATTTTTAAAAGCCTGAATTCAGGAAAAAACATTACCTGATAAATTCGACCGACATCTTAAATTTAAAGAATTTTAAAAACGCAGGCGTCCTCTGTAGTATTCATTATGCTCTCTCCGTTAAATACTCCGTGGTTATACATAAAACAAACATATTGTTTCAACGTCAATAGTCCACCCGGAAACATTGAAGCTACAGGTCACTAATTTTCCGACAAAAATTTAAGATCTGATCTGAAACTTATTTAGACATAAACCGTAACTGGTTTGTGAATCCAATAGGACGTGATCTTCTTTATTTGACCTTCCCTAGAAAGTCATTAAAGAGTAACAATGATAGGGCATGCACACGTTGTGGATAGGCATCTTGAAGCCGTCACCGCCCCTTATCCCCGCGTACTTTCCTGGCCAGTTTCCTTTATGGATTTATTTTCTTTTTCGTATCCCACTTCTAATATATTGATAAACGAGTAAAATATTAGCTACTTAAATTTATTTAAAAGCACTAAACTCATTTATTTGAAGGATTGACGGGAAAAAGCACCTCATTACTTGTTTTTTTTTTAGTACTTCTTAGAAGCTTTGCTTAGTTCCTTTAATGGGAAGAATAGGCAAAAGTCAAGAAGCAGAATCGGATTCCCTTTCAAAAGAGAGTCAAATTTTCCACAGAAAGAGAGAGAGAGAGAGAGAGAGAGAGAGAGAGAGAGAGAGAGAGAGAGAGAGAGAGAGAGAGAGAGAGAGAGAGAGAGAGAGAGAGAGAGAGAGAGAGAGAGAGAGAGAGAGAGAGAGAGAGAGAGAGAGAGAGAGAGAGAGAGGAAACTTGGGTAAGTTATGGCTATTTTAATCCGAAAAAACTGTCAAAGTGTTTTGAAAATGGACATGTTCTAAATGGAAAACGGTTATAAATTCACTAAACCAAAAAAACTGATTAGGGGGATTTTTTTCCACATGGTCACTTGGTGCTTTAATCAGCTATCAAATTCAAACAGTATAAAGATGCGTTGGTCTGTATAATTTGAATGCCTAAAGCAGGACCCTAGGGTATCCCCCCTCTCTCTCACCCCCAAGTTTAAAAGTATAAATACTCTGCAATTCTTGTAGCTTGCGATTGTTTTGTCACCACTTAAGATGTCTATTTGGAGAGCCAAAGCAGACTCATAGAACACTGCTTATTCAAGGATTTCTGAGTAAACTTATCAAGGGCTTTGAAGTTGAATATTATAATACGGAAAAAAAAGAAAATAAACAATTTTAAGCATAGATTCCACAGATGATGTGTCACTTTCACCAAAGTTGGCATTTAATTGTTTTAGAAATCATTAATTCAACCATTCATTATAACAATTGATAAGCCATGAATAACTTTTATACATGGCCTAGGACTGAAGTGGTAGCGAAATGGGAACAGCTAAATTACTTTGCCTTTATTTGGTACTATTTTAGGGGTAGACCAATAGAATCCATATTTTATTGAATGTTCAAACATCATGGTCACTTTTCTCACATGACACAAGCCCATTTGGACACATGCATCATCATGGTAAAAAAAAGGTACTTGTCTGTTATAGCGCCTATGTATATAGGAAAGTAGAGATCAAAACTTGTTTCTCTGACGGTCGTTCATAATAAAATACCACAATATATGATGAAAATAAACTACTTTATTAACCAATTTGGGCTATATATTTGCCAATTAAGGATGGGTAGTGGGGGGGGGGTTGTAAAGCATAGTGGGTCTTCATGCAAAATGTGTTAACTACAATTGTTCTGCATATTATGAAGTAAGAATTGTTTTCTTACTTCAAGCTGTCCAAATACTTTCCTCCACCCCCCTAATCTGCAAAAATATAACCCAGATTACATATTTTCCATTTATCCTTTCACTTACCTTTGTAGGAATTCCGAATCTCTCTAATTGGGTAGTTTCCATTTAAGGTATTTATGTATTATAGTGACCACATTCAAGAAGTGAAGTTAGGTTAATCATAATAAAATAAACGAAAATATGATAATTTAGTAACTACAACAGAGGATTATGGAAAACAGGCCTCCCAGAACGCATTATATTAAATACCTAACCCAATCTATATACATAGCAGTTTATCTCACTCAGGCTAAGGTAATTATCTCCGAGTGCACCCAGAGAAACCAGTTTTATGACATCAAGGACTACTCGCATATTTTAACATTTTCTTTTAAAGCGGCGACACAGTCCACAATGAATGCCTGGGCGAAAATTACACGTTTTTGAAAATACAAGAATAAACGATTGGAAAAAGTAAAACATACACGATTGTTGATTTTTCAACAATCAGGGTCAATTTTAGGTACTAAAAAATCGTTGCAAAAAACAAACATAGTATAGTTGTGTTTTTAACAATTAATTGTGATTTTAAGGCACAGTAAAACCCATAAAGAATGGCTATTTTTTCTAGTCATACCTAGTTGTTGATTCCTCTCCCTTTAGCCCCCCATATGGACGGATCTGGGGAAACAACTTTATCAAGTCCATTTGCGCAGCTCCCTGGAATCAAAACAAATGAAAAAATTGGTTCTACTTAGCTTCTATATACATAGGCGCTATAACAGAAAAGTACCAGAAAAAAAATTTTGTATGAACAAACGTTTTGAATTTGACAATTATTTAACTATTTTCGTGAAATTTATGGAAACACTTTCTATTGAGGCTACAACTTGCGAAAACGTTTAGAAAAAAAAATCAAAAAAGAAAAGAAAAGGCAAATAAAAAGAAAAGACGATGTTCCGACTAATCCAATTTAAATATGAGCTTGGTAATTTCATAATAAAGAACTTCAGAGAAAAAAAAAAAAAAAAAAAAAAAATCAGGGATACGTTCTGCGGATGAGTGAACCTTAGGTTGTTTAACTGTGTCTCATACGGTTCTAATCGTGTCTTGATACCCTATTTTTCGCATTAGAATCTACAATTCACAAACAGCTCAGCAAGTAAGAAGAGAGCAAGTGAGAGTTGAAGAATCCTTGAGCATAAAGATCAAGGATATCAAAATAACCAAAATATTTTAAAAGAAGTAATAACTTGTAAGTATCCTTGAGCATGAAGAACAAGGAGACCGAAATGGGTTGGACCAGTTGACCAAATGCGTTGAATTTCAGAAGATGGCTTATAAACGCGCTTCCGCTTTTTTTTTTTTCTGAAAATCAGTAACGACCCCAAAATAGTTGGGAGATTATCGAAAGTTTTGTTAAGGCGGGGAAAAAATCAGGAGGTTTTCAACAGCTGTTATGTATCACATACCAGTTGTATTGGTGGTAAAAATGTCCGTAATAGAGAGACAGAACAAAGTAGAATAAGAAATATTTGTGAGAGTCTTAAGTCCATTCTTCACCTCCCAGAACTTCTGGGGTCTACCTCAAACTCCCCACGCAGTGCCCAGAGCCAATCCAGTTCTGAAAATGGTTCTATCCAGAGCATCTGTTTTTTATTCCCATAAAGTTACATTCCGATCTCTCCAGTCCAAGCCGGTCACGTACCCCCCCCCCCAATATTTGTCGGATCCGGTCCGGACATGAAAAAGATCACCAGAGACATGTCGTCTGTTCAATTATTAAGTTTCGCTCGAATCCGATCACCTGTTCCAAATTTACACATGACTCAATATTCCGGATTCCCAATATAAGTCAGTTTGATCGGATCCCTGATACGCCAATCCCTTCATTCTAACCGTTTTTCTAGATTTCCGATCTCCCCAAAACAGAACAAAATAACACACTTTGAATAGCAAAAATAACACAATTTTAATACAGTTTGAACACCGTGACATAAAATTTGGACATATCGGCACTTTGAAAACAGATTTGGTATGGCTGGCTTCGGCCTACATCTTAAAATCCATCCTCCTATATTGTGAAGCCGATTTCACCGACACTCGAAATCGTTATTTTGATTTAGGCTAGCCTATTAGTCTGGGGAATACCAGGTATCCATAAGACCCGTAAGAATAGTGTATTCAAATTTGTACTATAGAATCCTTGAACTAGCAAATAGTTAAGAATTGGTTTCAAGTTAAAACATGTTATTTTGGTAAAGAAACAGATCATAGAAGCAGAAAAGCCACCTACTCCCGAGGACAGTTCAGTAGCCTAATTCTTGGGTTGCCCACATGCAGGGATGCATAATTGTCCAGTTCCAGTAAACTTGTTACTTGCCCTAAAAAAAAATAAAAAAAAATCCTGTCATGTAAGGTAAGCCGCGTCCTTATTGTACACAACCTATCCAGTGGAAATGAACTGTCAGAGCTGACTGATCAGATCAGATGAAGTTATGATCTGAGAATTAAATCAAATCAATCCTTTTTCAAACACAACAATGGTCTGTCACGGGACAAGCTGCTGACTAGGTCATTAACTAGGGTCCGCAGTTGACTTCCGCGAATCAAACGCGGCCAGCGTCTTTGAAATCCCCCTTTTACGGGCAACAAAGACTTGCATTTTGCCAAACAATCGCGAAAGATCAGAAATTTCAAGTTGAACAGAGCTCAATTCAACAGAAATCGGGAGAAAATTTCAGTCGGGAGATTTTCCAAAAAGTCGAAAGGTATCCAGATAAATCGAGAGGTGTGAAAGCACTGATTATAATTTTCAATTGTACAGAAAATGTCACTTAAGCATTTTGATTTACTGCAAATAAACTGACCCAGATTTTACCATCTATATGATAGGAGAACTGACCTTAGTCGCATATGCATTTGAAGATGTTGGAGCAATCTATCATTTTTGTTAGTGGTTGAATTTTTTCCAAGCCACTGTGGGAATCCTATTTGACCAACAAAATGTCCTTCCATTAGATCGCCAGGTATTACACTTGAATAAATCGCCTGAAAAAAAAAAAAAAAAAAAAAACAACTTGATCAGTGTAAATTCCGTTAGATTTAACCCCTTGCGAAAACAACGAAAACCAGTGACCTTAATCACAAAATTACCCAGTTTCTATCAAAAGAGCAATATTTCTTAAAATATATTTTGGTATGATCCGGCAGTAGACGCAATAATTAATACATAAGCTTATTGGTGATCTCTGGCAGGGTGTGCTTGCACGAGCTATTTGGATTTTAACTGTCATGCCACCAATAGGGGTTTCTTTTGGTGTTTAAAACACAAACAAAATGTATAAATAAAGACGTCCAACAAATAATTTTAAGGTACTAATCAATTTGGTACTTGTGCGTTAACATCAACATACATACCCAAAAGCCAGCCGGATACCACACTCTTCTTACTCTTCTTTTAAACACCGTAAGATAGGGCAAATATACATTTGTTTCACGTACTTTTTGTTTGTGGTTTGGAACAGGCAAAATACGTTATCTAGCACTACGTTGAATATAAATTACTGCATTAATACAGCTTATTGTAATGGATGACGAGGCATACGCAGCTATTTGCCTCAGCCCTCAAGCGGCCTGGTATTGCGACGGTGTTAGCATTGACTTATTGAATAAGCGCAATTATTATACAGTATTGAGCACCATTTGAAAAAAAAAAAAAAAAAAAAAAAAAAAAAAAAAAAAAAAAAAAAAAAAAAAATTACAAGAATAATTTGAACACTGGAACACATTGTCAAAATCATACAGTTCGTGGTATTGAACTGTAGTAAGGAGCGACCCGGCTCAATAGTAACGAAAACTCTACAAAACAGAATTTTGACACCAACATTTACATCAAAAGAATCGCATTTTAGATACATAAGTTTCATCAAGTTTAATCTTACCCATCAAAAGTTACGAGCCTGAAAAAATTTGTTTTATTATAGAAAGTAGGGAGAAACACACCCTAAAAGTCATAAGATCTTAACGAAAATCACACCATCAGATTCAGTGTATCAGAGAACCTACTGTAGAAGTTTCAGGCTCCTATCTACAAAAATATGGAAATTTGCATTTTTTACCACAAGACAGATCCCGGATGCAGATCACGGATAAGGTAAGTTTTATTCTCTATTACCTAGACAATTACCACCACTCTTTTAAGATAACTAGGTTGTTTACTTACTTGCGTGTGGTAATGTTTCCTTATATTAGCTGAGATCTACATGACTAATATGTCTGTAGACCAGTTTTTCATTAAGACGGCTCGATAAAAGCAGCACATAAATCAATATTAATGGATACAAAGTTATTTAGTTCTTCATTGAATCATGTTATTTCCATTAGCTTAGACCTCTGGCTCATGTGTACCTTCAGAAACACCCAGTCCAGTAGGGAGGGGCTGCCAGCCAACCTACAAGTTTTCTGCTGCAATGATAACCACCCTTTTTGGTTTAAGGCTGGTACACAGGTTGTTTAGATCCCTCTCATAGGCCTGGCACTGTGTATTCCTAGGTTTTCCCCCAACTATGATTTCATAATGACCGGCTTTTGAGAGTCTATGGTCGTCCATACAGAGGATATGTCCCAAATATTTCCCCCGTAAACTTTGATGATGTCGATCACTAGAGGTTGTTCCGTCATTTAACATGTGGACTGGTTTGACGTGTTCTGTGACCAGTAAATGCTCAGTATGCTGTTAGGCCACGAATTTTGAAAACCCAAAATTCTCCTCTCCTATTCTTGATTCACGTTCATTAGTGAATGGCAATTATGCGGGAAAAATAACATCACCCAAAAATGCACATGGGGATATTATGACAAAATATTATTGCCAAAAATACGTATAAATGACATCACTACAATGCTACTGAACAATCAAACCAATACACTCTATTGTCCCATCTTTCAAGCGTACAATTATTATTGGCTTGTTGATACAGAATTAGTTCTTTAGACAAACCCAACGGAGGAAATCCAGAGGCGTTAAGTCTCACTATCTGAGTGGCCAATTCACTTTGTGTTTCGTCGAGGGATGGTGCAACCCTGGAAATAGAGCCAGCGTTATTTTGGCAGCGTCTCAGATGGCACCTTTCTTTTAGAGCTGCAACTTGGAACAGCGGTCACAAGATCTATACCGACAAAATTCAAAAGTAGAAGGATGAGATAAAATAAATTGGCAAGATAGGTCAATTCCATAGACATTAATTTTAGTCCCTTTTAGGCGATATTATTTTGTTGTGATATCATCAAGGTTTTTCGGGCAATATTGTTTTTCACACATAATTGCCAATTAAGATAATCCAATAAAGAAATAATACTTATTCCCAATAGTATTGCTTAATTTACTGTTTTTATAGTTCCGTCTAAATGAAACAACTGGGAAAAATGATAACACTTTTCGGGCACCCGGCATTTAATGGGTCATTGTTTGTTGTGATGCCTGGTAAGCCTATTGATCGGTACAGAAGGTGGGAGTACAGACAGGTACTTCTCGTTTCACTGTTTCAGATTCCAGCTGTAATGCCTGGTAAGTCTATTGATCGGTAGAGAAGGTGGGAGTACAGGCAGGTACTTCTCGTTTCACTTTTTCAGATTTTGGTTGTGATGCCTGGTAAGTCTATTGATCGGTACAGAAGGTGGGAGTACAGGCAGGTACTTCTCGTTTCAATTTTTTAGATTTCAGTTGTAATGCCTGGTAAGTCTTTTAACACAATTTAAGTACAGACAGGTACTTCTCGTTTCACTGTTTCAGATTTCACTACTAGATTATATCTTTGACCGAACAGAACGGGTAATTTCAAGACCTTAGGGGCACTGTCGTAGATGCTGTAGCAGGGCTCTTGTATTACTTTTACAGAACGTTTCGCTCATATTCTGTTTCTACAAACTAGTATGCAGTGCTCTGATTTTAGGGTCTGAAAACGAGACAGCAATACTCGGTTGGTAAAACCTCATAATACATCAAAATAAATGCCCTACAAGTGATTGAATACACCTCGTAAAACTAGAAATACGCTCCTGAATATAATCAACAACATTATTGCTAGAAAACAATATAAATATTTTAGTGTTTTGCAATGTAAGTCATTCCGCGTGGCAGCGATGAGCTGGAATGTGATCAATTATATCCAAAAATTATCAAATTTAACCGATGAAGATATTAACTATGATAAGGAAAGTACTTTAATTAGAACTTTCCTTTTCGTCAAAAATTAGTTTAAAAATAAGTCACAAAAAGTTTGACTGCCCCATTCTCCAGTGATTTTACATACATGTGAATAAGAACTTATTTATTTCATTCAATTTGCTGGACTTTGAAAGATACTTACTTATAGCTTTAACCTTACTCTATCAGGAAAAGAGCATTAATTCAAAGGACCACGAAACCAAAAGGAACGCAACAGACTCAATTACTCTAGCTAAATGCGTAGTTCTGGGTCTTTATATGAAATTTCGCTATTCATTAGAAACATGGAATGTTAACATTTTTTTAAGTTATCAATTATTATTTTTCTTCAAATCTTTGTTACATGAAAATGTTTAAATACTTTTTTTTTCAAACTATCGGTTTACGGCAGGATTAATGAAACAGTTTTTAGAAATTTAAGTCCAATAATAAACAGTTTACAAAATTGAAAGAAGAGGAAACTCATGTTCGTCCTAGAAAAAAATCCTAACGCAATCTGACTTAACCTAGCAAAATTCTCATGTCAATTATGAAAACAAAAATAACAAAGCCTAGACCCTTACTAGAAATCTAAATTTTGACTGTCTCATTTTCCAGCGATTTTACATACATGTGAATAAGGATTTATTTATTTATTTCAATTTGCGGGACTTTCAAAGATACGTATTTATAGCTTTAACCTTATCAGGAAAACAGCAATAGATCAATGCACAGCAAAGCCAAAACGACTCAATTACGCTGGCTAAATACGTAATTCTGGGTCTTTATATGAAATTTCGCTATTCACTAAAAACATGGTATGTTAACATTTTTTAAGTTACCGATTATTTTTCTTCAAATCTTTGTTACAAGAAAATGTTTAAACACATTATTTTTTCTAACTATCAGTTTACTGCAGTATTTATGAAACAGTTTTTAGAAATTTGAGTCGAATAATAAACAGTTTACAAAATTGAAAGAAGAGGAAACTCATGTTCGTCTTAAAAAAAAATTAACACTATCTGACTTAACCAAGCAAAATCCTCATGTCAACTACAAAAACAGACGTCAAAATAGAGTTTTTAGATCTTGTGAATTACGCCATACTGTTTGTGTTGCGTTAGGTTTTATCTAATATCTATCAACATCATTTTAAAGAGCCAAATCTTTCTCTATTATCAGATTCCCATACTCTTTGTCAGACAGTATTCCAACTAACGTGACCAGATCCCTGGTATAAGACAGCGGTGCCACAAGAGCAAAAATATGTCAATGGCACTAAACTAAGAGCCAAAACATGCCGACAGTGATAATAAAAATCATCTTCAAAAATACTTTGGTGAGTTAAATGCATAAAATCTTAAGAAGGCAACCGAATGGTAGAAATGCTCTATTTGGCAGATCTGATTCAAGCACTGACATTAGTCATCTTAAGCCTCGTCTTGATTGCCATCATTCATCCTGCCAGCAATAGGACTAGCTTCAACCTTAGCTAAAAACCCTATAGGACTATCTGAAGCTAGAAACCTTAGTTTCAATTGGACAGCAAATCATAGCCTTTAAAATTTTTAAAGACTGTCCTGTTATACTGGCTGTCCAATCATAGCCGTGGTTCAAAAACGATCCACCTACAAAAAACAGGTAGGGTGAATGAGCTCAATCAAGGCGAGGCTTTATATGATTCAATGGAAGATAAATAAAATAATAATGATTACCTGAACAGGGAGTAGGCTCCACGCGTTTGTACTACGGATAATTCTGTCAACAAGATCCCCATCACATAGGCTATCAGATGATTTACTAATTAACTCCAATGTTTTTTTTTCGTCTCCCCTGCAGAAAAAATATGCCATACAAAATATTAAGAAAAGAAAACATGTTTCTTGAAGAAGAACGATTAAAGCCTGACACTGAAATAACATTTTCTCTGAACATGCTCAAAAAAGACCAAAATCTGTTAAGTTTAGAAATCTTCCCCTCCACTCTTTAGGAAAAACAAGAGCTTGAACACACCCAAAAAACTTTCCTTCAAGAAAACCTTAGAGCTTAAATTTGTCTATGCCTCCAGACCCTGGGCATCCAGGACGAGCCGCCAATCTTCCCCAAGCTTTCTGTTGCCAGTATATACCCCCAATGGTTAAGGTTTGATTGAAGTGTATAGGTTTGGTAGATCCGGAAAAATTATAGTATGTATAAGTGCCAGTATGTCTGGCACGCTTGGTGTATCGTGTTTCGGGTTCTGCCTCTGCGGCATGTACCCGTTTTATCACGGATAGATTGGTTGGTAATCCTCTGCTTAAAGCGAATGCTGAGAATTCTTCTCAGACATGTATTCTCGAGAGCGAAAAATTCTCTTCTCTTGTACCTGGCTCAAGTGCCAGTTTTCGGAAGAAAAAAACAGAACTGGGGTTAAGTTGCTAACGAAACAGATTGGTTAGCCCCAGACGGAGTACTAAAAGGATAGATTGGTTGGTAATCCTCTGCTTAAAGCGAATGCTGAGAATTCTTCTCAGACATGTGTTCTCGAGAGCGAAAAATTCTCTTCTCTTGTACCTGGCTCAAGTGCAAGTTTTCGGAAGAAAAAAACAGAACTGGGGTTAAGTTGCTAACGAAACAGATTGGTTAGCCCCAGACTGAGTACTAAAAGGATAGATTGGTTGGTAATCCTCTGCTTAAAGCGAATGCTGAGAATTCTTCTCAGACATGTGTTCTCGAGAGCGAAAAATTCTCTTCTCTTGTTCCTGGCTCAAGTGCCAGTTTTCGGAAGAAAAAAACAGAACTGAGGTGAAGTTGCTATCAAAGAGTCAAAATTTCAGCCGCAGAGAGAAGCTTTGAGATCGCCAAACTTTCCGTAGTCTTTTGAAAGCTCCATTAGCTTGACCAATTCTTGTGAGTACTTCTTTTGTGGTAGATCCTGTGGTTTAAATTAAGCTTTCTAGGTATTTGAAATGGATGACCTGTTTTAACTGTAGGTCTCAACAAGCGATGTTCAGAATTGAGTCTGTTGTGGCCATGCATTTTGTACTTAAATATTTATAGCCAACCTGGCAGCCTCTCTCCCTCGTGTGGTTTAATAGTTCTTGAAGTAGTTGCTCGCACGATTCTTGCACGGCGACGATGTCGTCTGTACTTCAAGAAGAGCTTATCGCGACCAAAAGAGCGATAGAAAAATACATAAACAAGATTTAAAACGTAAGTACTTGCAAAAAGAAAAAGAGATTTTCTCATATTTATTTACCCAAATTATATTTGGGTAATTGGGTAATAAAAATTATATTTATATGGGGTATATTTACCCCATATTTATTTTTCCAAATTTATTCCGCAGTGTCATTTCTAATGTTCATTTGTGGTTTTAATTAAACACATAAATACAAAATAAACTCATCGTAATTCAGCCTTTCAATTCTTATGATTTAAAACAGAGATTATATTAATAAAGAATAAGATTCATTACTAATTCCAGTCACATATTAAGAAATAGTAACTCATCTAAGCTAATAATACTGATGGCTATCCCAGGGTCTTTATTCTCGAATTGCTAATTTATATAATTTGGAGTTGTTACACATATTAATTAACCATTATTTTAGTAATAATTGTGTGTTTGTATCGTTATTATTATTGATATTGCTCTTTATTGTTTCGATGATTATTGTTTATTGTGTTGCTTATTAACACTTATTAACTACGGATGAAAGATGACAGATTACCGAAGATTGTCCTGGGAGGGTGTAAAGAGGGAGGCTTTAAATAGATTAGGTTGAAGGAGGAGCGTACTAAATTTACTAAATTTCAAGTCTGATTGAAAGCTGAGGACGAGAAAAACATTGAATTTTTAGCAAGTAAAATAGCTTTTAAATTTTAATTTAGTAAATCTTCCCAAAGATGTAAAAGCCCATGAATTGCAGAAGCCAATTCATACTCTGTGAGAACTATATTATGTTTGGAAATACCGCACAAGATCTCAAGAAGAAATATAGATTAGCTTAAGAATCTTTCACAAAAAGAAACCAGAAAAATTACAGGCGTTAAAGACAGTAGTATCTTAGAGGCCTTAAAAATCCTTACTTTGCAGCATGTGGGACAACTTGAAGATAAGCATCTTGAACAAATAACGGCCCAAGGCTGTAATCTTGAAAAAACATGTTTGACTTGTCATGAATAGACATTTTCTTGTGTTCTTCGGCTGAGAATACCTTATGAATAACGTCCCACGGGCCCTAAAAAAATGTTTAAACTCAATATAAAAACGCCAAAACTCAGTGTAAAGGAGCGTTTAAGGTTCTTTTGCACTGATGTTTGCTATTCTGTTCTCCCGTACACACTGGATTCCATAAGGCTCAGTAATCCTCCGTAAGACCTTAAGTAAAAGTACCCGTAAGTCAAAATACAATGCTAAATCTTTGACGGAAGACATCCACGATATTTTAACTTCTTACGTTTACGCTTACAAGGCAAAATGGAACTTTGATGAAAAAATGTTTGAGTCTGTAAAACCTTAAGAAAAAAATAAACACATAATAGATTCAACACAAAGACTTAAAGATTTAGTTTATGGCAAAAACGTAGGGGTACACAAGGGAAGGGAGAGAAAGAGAGAGGGGAGAGAGAGAGAGTAGAGAGAGAGGAGAGAGAGACAGAGGAGAGAGAGAGAGAGAGGAGAGGAGAGAGGAGGGAGGAGAGAGAGAGAGAGGAGAGAAACAGAGATCGCTATTTCCAGTAAACCAGGATTGGAATTCCGAATTATTCAACTCTTAAATTCCCACAAACAACACAAAAAACCAACCTCTATTTATTTGTGTGAAGTAGCTTACATCGAAATTACAGTTTTCTTTATTATTGTTTAATTCGTTTAGTAATATTATATTTCATTTTTTATTATAATATTGATTGTAAATAATAATTAATAAATAATTTTATAAATCAATTTGTATTTTTTAAAATTTTAATTTATTTTTAATTTTACTAATTTACACTGAATTAATTATAGTAATCTAATCATAAAATTTAATAAAAATAACATAATACTCAGTAATATTAGCTTATAATAACAAAATATTACATTATTTTTATATTATTCTATATATAATTATAGAAATCATAGGTTTTTAAAGATTACACATCCTTTTGTTTTTGGTATTTACTGTTTAATAAATCGAAATTTGAAAAAAACAAACTGATAATACAAGGTTTGGCAAAGAATAATATTTCAAAATTTCTGGCTGTATCTTAGCTGAAAAGATTCTGACCCTATAACATTGATTCTATTAGCAATATGTCATCATTGATCGTTGAAAACAACAAGAATTAAGTTTACAAATATACTATGTCACAAAAGATGCGACTTTCCACAGCTTGGGATTTTGTTAAAATTGTTTTAAATAAAAATTCTGTGCTTTACAAAGAAGTAAAACTAATAGACAGAAGCCAAAGTTTTGAAGATGGCAAAATTATTGTAAATACCAAACATTTTTTTTACGTATATTGTTGTTCCACGTAACCAACGTAACTAATCAGATTACATTTTTACTACCTTTGGTTATTTAGGGTTTACAGAAATTTCTGGTTCTTTTAAGTTTGAATTATTACTGGTCTTCGTTTCTGTTTGTCTTAAGTTCAATATGGCTCTTCACTTTGCTTTGAGATGCTTCCTTTTCGAGAAGCTTTTTTTTAGTTTTTGCAAGATTTTTTTTTAAAGAACTTTATTTTCATGTACAAATACCGGTTGAATAGTGTTATTCAGTAATGTCATTGCAACTAACTACGATGAATTGCATCCCAGTGTACCCAATTCTTCAGTTTGGGACGGGGGTCAGTGGCGTGACTCTGTAAGCTTAGCCAGAGTCGACCCAGCTCTAAATGGGTACCTGGAAAAATCTGGGGAAGGTAAACAGGAAGGGTGTGCGAAAGCACAGGATGGCTGGCCCCCCACCCCCCCATTGCACTTCCTGGCTGAAGGGCCAAGAAACGGAGATCAGCACCACCGGTACGGACTGTAAAGTCTAATGCCATATCCTTTACTTTACCTTTCAATACTTGCTAGGAAGTCCAGATAAAAGAGATTCTAGACAAGTAAGAATCTCAGCAGTAGAGGTAGATAAAATTTCTAAACTAAAGTTTAGAAACTGAATGAACTGAGACTTTCAATATTTGCTAGGAAGTCCAGAAAAAGAGATTCTAGACAAGTAAGAATATCAGCGGTTGAGGTAGATAAAATTTCTAAACTAAAGTTTAGAAACTGAATGAACTGAGCCTTTCAATACTTGCTAATAACTCCAGATAAAAGAGGCATTAACTAGGCACTATTATTTATTATAACTTCGAAGACCACACTGCCTTTCCATGGCGAAAATATAACAGTTCAAAATAGGGATGAAACCTTTAATAGACAGTGAAACAAATACACAATTTTAACTGAATATTTCGGACACATACACATTGTCCATAATTAGCAGTTAAACTCAATTATGCTGTTGGGCCACGAATTTTGAAAAGCCAGAATTTTTTTGATGTATACTGTTGTTCCATTTAACCAACTTAACGAATCAGATAACATTTTTACTGCCTTTGGTTCTTTAGGGTTTATAGAAATTTCTGGTTCTTTTAAGCTTGAATTATTATTGGTCTTCGTTTCTATTTGTCTTAAGTTTAATATGGCTCTTCACTTTGCTTTGAGATGCTCCCTTTTCGGAAAGTCTTTTTTTAGTTTTTGCAAGATTTTTTTTTAAAGAACTTTATTTTCATGTACAAATACCGGTTCAATAGAGCTATTCAGGAATGTTATTACACATACGAATACACACTGTCCATAATCAGCAGTTAAACTCAATTAAATTTTTTTAATATAATACTCAGTTAAAATGTTGAAAGGTTTCATCCCTATTTTGACCTGTTATATTATTATTAGTGAAAAGCAAAAATGGTAACGATTTAACAAATGGCGAAAATATAACAGTTCAAAATAGGGATGAACCCTTTTAATCGAGAGTGAAACAAATATAAAATTTTAAATGAATATTTCGGACACATGTACAATGTCCATAATCAGCAGTTAAACTCAATTAAACTTTTTTAATATAATATTCAGTAAAAAATTTATATTTGTTTCACTGTCGATTAAAAGGTTTCATCCCTATTTTGAGCTGTTATACTTTTATTATTAAAAAGCAAAAATGATTCATTACCATTCTAACGTCCTTTTTTGAAGCAGAGGCATCTTTTTTTGCACCTTCTGATGAAACGTTTTTCTCCTTCGCAGCAACAACTGAAAGATTGTTGATAATTTGTCTAATATCAAAATCTGTGCCTCTGATCATGTCATCAATGGCTTCAGGTTTGATCTTTATACCTTCTTTGAAACAGATTGACATTATTAATCCCTAAAAAGAAAGGAAAACAAGTTAAACTTAAATAAAACTTGATAGATTATCCCTCCCACTCGGAAAAACTGAAAACCAGTAGCCTAAAGAGTCACATTTAACAATATCAACCCCTTCCTCTTTTAATCTCATCCCCGAAGAGTCAGAATCAGTGTGCAGCTGTGAAAGGATATATAATGAAGAGTAAAATTTTTTTATACAACTGTTTTTAGGCTTTTTGGTAAACATAATTTTTAAGTTAAGAGCCATGTTTGTACACAGATTCTTACTCAGAGGGAAAACTCTGTCTCGAGACATGGAAAACAAAATGCAGGAAAACTCCTGTTTCATATATAAATGATTTACTAGACCATACTGCCTCTTCAGTTGCAAATTAAGTAAATGAAAATATAAAAAAGGGTATGGCATTTGAAACAAGACGGTAGAAAAAAAAAACTTTTAATAATAAGAAAAGTCCAAGTATCTCGATTTCAACGCGTCAAGAAACCTTCAACAAAGGACAAACAATTAAATAAAAGGCGAAACTAAACTAAATGAGGTGGTAGGCCAAAGTCTACCACCCATAGAACTAAGTTAACAGAATTGCAATAAGTAAAAGAACAGAGAAAAAAAAGAATAGTAAAATACAGGTAGATAATTTTTTACTTTTTTTTCAATTTGGAAATTCAAATACGTGTAGGAGGTCACTGTAATAGAGAGATAGATAATTCTATTTTGAAAAAAAAAACAGAACATATTTGATGCACCTGCTAAGAAAACCCCTAAGGTCTTGTTGATAGCAGGTGGGTGTCTTCTATTCTATATATTCTAAAAACTATTATTTTATATTATTCTACATGGTAATAATACTAAATCCCCACATATACAACAACCGTCCTACTTATATAAAGCTTTGAAAATAAGACATCTAGTATGGAAATGCTCAAACCCAAAGGAACATCAATTTCAGTAGATTTTAGATACTATTAAGAGATGAAATAAATAAATTCAGAAAAGACCTCTTTTTCAAACATTTTAACATTAGTCTAGGAAAATTGTGGAAAAAAAGGGGTCAACCTCAAGCAAATTGCTATACAAATGACTCTTTCACTACCCAACTCGAAAATATGTGCTGATTCCAAAAAGTTTACTGCTCTACCTCTTTTACAAATTTGAGTTTTTTGAGGTTGAATTTGAGGTTCAAGCAAAAATGTTGATCGAGTCAATACCAGCAAATGCGATTAGATGTGTCATTTCCACGTTTTTTTTTTGCTCATGAACATGAAACTAAATGTTTAAAGTCAAACGAATTGTTTGGGGCTTAAAGCTTTGAGAGAGTGAGAAGTTGGGGGAGAGGTTGAGCCAGCAGGTGTATATTAAACTTGTCCTATGGCAAAACATTTGTAGCCTCGAATGATACTTGCAAAAATGATGCTTGCAAACATCACTTGTTGGTAGGAGCGTTTTTATCGCTAAATACTTCCCAGAAATTTTTCGAGGGATTTACTGTAAGGGACCTGGTTAAGACTTGTTTCATTTTCTGCAGCCTTAAATAAGATAAGCATGACCTTTTTTCCAGCTTTTCTAATGCCATCTTTTGTAAAAGCTGAATCTAGGAATAGTCCGGCAATATCCAGGAAGTTTTCTTTTTTTGGCGTGGTTCAGTTGTGTAGATTTTCCTATCCCATAAGTTCTTGGAGTCAAACAGCATGCGAGAAAGGCATGGAGAAGAATTTGGTCGCAAAGGGTGTCACCAAGTTTCAATTCCGCTGCTAATATATTCCAGAGACGCCCTCCAGTTTTCTGTGATTTTGACTCGGAGTGAAAAAATATCGGTTTACAGACTCGCTTCGTGTGGTACAGTAAAAGGACTAGTAAGTCCATATCTTCTCCTATAAAGACATTGGGTTGGCTTCCTGCAGACTCGACGGCAGTCATCACGATCAGCAGGTCAGCATCGCTTGGCGGCAGGTACATTTTACATCCCACATCATTAAGGTAGCAGGACAGCATGCTCATGATTGCCTGCATGCTTTCTGCATTGCTAAGGAAACCATCTTTTTTTTTTTTTTTTTTTTTTTTTTTTTTACTAAACAAGGCATCTTCGGCTGAATGCTGGTCTTAGGACAGCCTTTCGACCTGCTCCTCTTCCTATGCGTCACGTCTCTAATGGAGGGTCCAGATAAATATCCGTCAAACGATATGAAAGCGCATCCATATTTTCGCTTCACTTAGTCCACGTATTTGGTGCAGATATCCGCGTACATGCTGCATTTTCTCCCAAGGCAAACATGTAGAAGGGCCACACCATCTAGTACATATTGAGGTTCATCCAAACTTTAAAGCACGCAATCTGTTTTTGATTGCAGACCTCCAACTTCGCGTCAGATCGCATGGGCAAGCACTGGTTTGTCCACCAGCCGAAGAGGACCATTCGGCTCAAATAACGAAGGTGGCGGGAAGCAGAGTTCGTACTTGAAAAACGTCTGGAGTTCTTCATCTGAACTGTTTGCAACAATGACCAGCCTTTGAAACATCAAAGCAGGGTCAACGGTAGGCGGGCTCTGCTGCTGACTTCAGATTACTTTGCACTCTCATAGTAATTGCAGTTGCTTTCTTGTTGAAAGTGTAAACTTTTGCGTCTTTTCCTGTCATCATTCAGAATTTTCCCACCTATTGGTATGGCCTCGTCTACCTCCACCTGCTCATTCGCAATCTTACCAGTTACTATATTCTTGAGAGATGGCTCCAAACTAATTTCAAAATTTTCAGGTATTTTTCTAGTTTGAAAAAAAAAAATTAAAATTATCACTCAGACATCATAAATATTTTAAAAAGGGAGTTATGCACAACTAATATCTTCAAAAGGGAGTTATGCACAACTAATGTTTACGAAAAGGTAAATATAGAGGATGAGAATTTAATTGAAAAGACTGAAGAAATACTTTTTAAAAATTTTAATATTAAAATAAATGACAATGATAAAAAGTTCCATTTCCTATATTGGACTGTAAATTTTCATAAGAATCCCCCTAAACCACGGTTTATTGCTGGAGCAGCTAAATGTCCAACCCGCATTGCTGCTACTGACCTCTCTTTAATTTTAAAGGAAATTGTAAATAAACTTAAAACCTATTGTTCTGGTGTTAAAAAAATTTTCGAATTTTAATCCATATTGGAGTGTTAATAATTCACTACAGGTGATAGATTCTTTAACAATGGTTTCAGCTAAAAGAATTGAGTCTTTCGATTTTGCGACAATGTATACTAATTTATCACTTAATGTAGTGTTTGATAATTTAAAAACTGTTATCAAGAAATCTTTCCTCTTATCTAGTAAAAGGTTCTTAAAAATAGACACTTATAATAAAAAAGCTATATGGACAAATTGCTTTAATACTACAGTTAACTTGAGATGTTACAGCTTGGATATGATTTTTGAGTTATTAGAATTTGTTTTATACAATACTTATATAAGATTTGGTGGTGATTTGTACAAGCAAATTGTGGGAATTCCCATGGGGGGGGGGGGGAATGCCAGCCCATTTATAGCTGACTTGTTTTTAAGTCAACTAGAATATAAATATATGATGGATAAGAATAATCCAATTAATTTAAAACATGTTTTGTCAAATAATAAAAGATATTTAGATGATATTTTGGTCTTAAATTGTAAGGATTTCATTGATATTTCTAAAAATATATATCCATCAGAGCTTATTCTTGAACCTAGTCATGGCGCTGGTCATGAAGATCATTTCTTAGATTTAAATATTAATATTTGTGATAATAATAAATTAAGTTTTAAAATGTATAATAAAACGGATGATTCTGATTTTGAAGTGATTAGTTTCCCATTCCCTGAATGTAAAATACACTCAAATATCACATATTCAGCGTTTTTCTCACAGTTACTTCGCTATGCAAGGATTGGTAGTAATTATATTGATTTTAAAAATAGATGTAAAATCTTAAGCCAAAAATTGATATCAAGAGGTTTTTCTGCAAATAAATTAACTTGGCATTTTAAAAAATTTAGTTTTCATTATAACGAACTTTTAAATAAATATCAAAAGAATTATCTAGAAATAATTAAAGAAATTTTCAACTAATTTCGGAGGTTCGAGAATTGCTGTTGCAGCGCCATTTATTTTAAATTGGGTTTCTAATTGAGTGGATTTTTTTTTAAAAATTAGCCACATGGTAAAGATGAATTCTATAATTGTTTAGTTCATTCAGGTTTTTTGCAATGTGTTAATATTTGTGATTTGGCAAAATTTATTATATTTAGTTTACCTATTGTTGCTAAAAAGAGGGATATATTAACAGGATAAGCTTGTTTTGGTGTTACTTGGTTGTTTTACATTTGCTGTTTTTTTTCTTTCATAGGCATGTATTTTGGGGGTGATACCTGACACGGGGATGCCATGGATATTCTGTGGTAGCCACAACACTGTGCTGGGTAGAGAATTTAAAGTGGCGAAACCCTATATAGGCCAGTGTATTCTCCTGATGAGCCCTTGTGTTGGGTTGTTGCCTTTAATTATTTGTCGTTTTTATTTTTTCTATTGTTTGGTAAATGAAGACTTATACTTATTGACGACATGACTGCCTGTCCATGGATTATTCTTTATGGTTGATTGTGTATGGCTATGCTGTTTGACCTATGTGATTGTATGGATGAGTAGGGTTAAGGCCTCATTCAAGTGCTGGTCTATATTAATCACTAATTTAGGAAAACAGTCTTCCTTTTCTCCTTCTGTCTCTCTTTTTTTTTGTGTGTTTGTGCTGTTGCATTGGTGATTTCTCTTTTCATGATAATAGCATTAGCGATTTTGCTAAAATTTACAGGAATTGTTCTAGTTTCAATTGACTTATCAGATTGATACATAGTTATTATGGAATTTGAATAGAAAAAAAATTGTCGGCATTAAATCGCAACTACGTCAATTATATACATCTAGCAGAAATATAAATTAGCACTTCATAAAAAAAAATTATTAGCACTTACATAAAATTTAGTCAATAAAAGAAATGTAAAAAATGGACATGTCGATATGCTTTAGCATTCAGTCTCAAGGAAATACAAGTACCCAATAGGTAGATTCAAATCAAAATAGGCGGCGAATTTTTTTAGAATTTATAAAAAAAAATTCTCTGCCGTCAGTCATATGGAATTATTGAAAGTCCAAGTGCAGAAAAATTTGTTATATAAAGTGAATATATTCGCTTTATATAATTTGTCAGTGTCCGTAACTCCAAGCCAATTGCTAATCTGAAAAAAAATGGCAAGTATCTGAGGCGAGAATTTCTCCAGACTATTTTTACAAACTGTAAGTTTCCTGATGGTCAAAAGAGAGAATAGGTTTTCATTTTCTTTTGGAAACCTGACACTTGGAACCAAGCGAGCATTCTCATTATATGTTGCGTTTAGGCAATATATTTCACTAAACTATAACAATTTTATATAGTTTAGTGAGTATAGCCTGTTTTGTCTTATGGCTGGGGAACCATGTTAAAACTTCTAAGAAGGTTTTTCCTTCTTTTCTTTTGAGGGGGGGGGGAGGCGGGCGGAGTGAAATGTTTTCCTCTGATCCTCAGAAAAGAATACACGCTACATTTTCGTCTTTTTAGGTTTTTACTTTCTCTAGTTTTAAATATTTTATATATAGAGCCTATATAAACGGTTAGTAGAAATTAGTTACCACAATAAATAATCATTTACCCTAATCTGTTCAATCCTTGGTCTTGGCATTCTTAGATCGAAGCAATAGCCAACAAGACTCCGAATTTTTGGATGAGATCTGTCGTTACAAATACAGATGATTGGAATACGACTTGATTTGATTAACTGAATTAATTCTTGTATACCTCCTCTGTCTTCATTGCCGGCCATTCCGTCAACTTCGTCCATAATCAGTAAATGATTCGCAGATGGCTTTTGATCTTTTTGACCTTCAAAATTAAACAGAATAAATTAAGTTAAAACAAAAATTTTTGAATTTCAATTCAAGGCCGTATCCAGGTGGTTAGGAGGTTTGACCCCCCCCCTCCCCCAAATGTGTGCCCGACTCGTAAAAACGTTAAAAAATGAATACAACAAATTCTGATGCACTTTTAAGTTGTTTTTTTTTTTTTTTTTTTTTTTTTTTTTTTTTTTTTTTATCTATTATATCTGTCTACATAAGCCTGGCGCCTCTTACAATATCCTTTCAGCATCTAAGAATGTCCTCTTTGGACATCAAAATCTGAAGTTGGAAAATGGTCTGACAGTCTGAAAGCTGGAAGTCTGAAGACTGGGGCTTGACGGGGTCTAGAAATTAATTTAGTAAACAGAATAAATTAAGTTAGACCGAAGAGATAAAATCTAAAGTGCACACGATTTCTTGAGTTTGTAGCTTTATTACTTATTACAAAAAGAAACATAATGTAGATGAAAGAGTACAAAGAGAAGGACAAAAAAAAAAACAACAAACAGAAATTAAAAAATCCTACGAATTATACTTTGACAAAAACAAACTGACTAATGAAAAGCAGAAGACCAAAAGGAAGAAAAGAAAAGAATAAAGGAGAAAAGAAATCTAAACAAATATCCTTAAAATGGCTTAAAAAAATTATAGATTATAGTTGCAGAAAAGTGGAAGTGAAAAAGCTGAATAGACTCCAAGCTTGCAGGTAAGAAACCATATAAGACTTTGCAGGATAGGGACTGTAGGCAAAGCCTTCGTGAGCAATGCAACAACACATGATTACGATAAATAAACATGAGAATAACGATTCCAAGCATAAACAAAAACTAAAAATAGTAAATTTATTTCTAAAATCCTAAAAAAAGCTTTTATCTGAAAATCTACCGAAAAGCAATTTACTGCTCTTAGGAAAAATCGAAAATTTTTAAAACTAACAATGAAGGTTTTTAAAACTAAAGACTTTTATCCCAAATTGGGACAAAACAAACTAAATTTTGTCATTATGAAAAATTGATACTTCTTGTTACTAGAGAAATTTTTTTTTTTTTGAGACTGAAAATGAAAACTTCGGCAAGTTTTAGCAAAACGTGTTTTAGAATAGTTATAAATTGTCATGACAGCCCCGAGCTTTCAATTTTTGGCTTAAAAATTCCAACATTTCTTTAGATATGATAGAGTTGAGTTAATATACTTACGACCTATCATGTACAAAAGTTGCCTTAGAATATCCAATGAGCGCTATGAATTATTCAAAATAAATCATGTTCAAGTTCTATTTATTTTCATAAAATAACAATAACAAAAACAATATCCCAAAGGGCTCAGAATGGCCCGTTATTTGGGAAACGGCATACAATAAATAAAGAATCATAAAAACTTGTCATAAACATACTAAACAACATCTAAATATAAATATGTAAGGAAAAGAAATTAACTCACCGGCAGTCCCCACAAAACGGCGACCCTCACATCACCCGATAATAAAATACAAATTAAAATTCACGCGTCATCGAGGATACAACACCAACAAAACAACAACCCAAAAAAAAGGAAAAAAAAATAAATAAACCATAAGAAACATTTAATAAGAAGCCTTTAATAAGAAACTTTTCATCCGTCTCTTAAAGGAGCAAAGTGTTCGTGACTGCCGGATCTCAGCGGGAACCAAGTTCCAAGCACGTCCCACAGTCACGGCCAGGCCGAAGTCTGAACGAACCGAAGAACTAGCTGGAATCATCACATCCTCCCGGTTACGAACGATGTAAAAATTTACTTCCCCTACTAGTTTAAGCAGTCCCGAAAAAACAACATGGGAGATCTCCCTGGAAATATTGATATGCCAACGAAGATGGAGATAAAACATAAATATCTTTAATTTTGAGGAGGTCAAGAGGAGTGTGTGTAGCCGACTGGAGAATTCTTGCCGCTTTCTCATAAAGATTGTGAATAGGAGCAAGTACCGAGGGAAATGTGGACATCCACACAGACGAACAGTAACATATATAAGGGTAAATCAGAGAAAAGTATAAAAGACGGAGGATAAGGAAAGGGAATAAACGCTTTAATTTTCGGATGATCCCAAGTCCACGGGATATTTTCACTCTTATTATTTGAACATGCCACTTAAATGATAAATTTTCATCCAAAAGAACTCCCAGGAATCGCACATACCGATCCGGGGGACGACTTATGGAGCCTCTTGGTGTATGAAGCTCAGTAATTATTTACTTATTTATTTATTTTCTTTATTTCCCTCAAAAAATGAGGAGTACGCTACAATATAATAAAAAGAAAAAACAAATGATAACACTTACAATCAAAACCTATCAAATATTCATCCAACACTTAAAAAAAACGATATAAACACTTGCTAAATAAATTAGCCTATAAATCATGAAGAGCCAGAACTGTTACTAAAAAACGGAAATAAATTGTGGCCTAAAAGATTAATTTTCGCCCTATCTTCAAATGTTTTAGATTTTTTCTTTATACAGACTACAGGATCCTTCACATTAAGTTTTAAAACAATCTCAGTGTTACTAAGAGAAAGGGGGAAACCAAATAAAAATTTACAAAATTTAAAATAAGAAACTTTAATGGGCGAAAGATCAGAAGGTCTGAAATTTCGGAAGAGGAGGGACGGGAACAATACGTGAGGCAGAGCAACAGCGCTATACATACGACCAAGGACGTCTCGACGGTAAAGATCCCGAAAACGAATTAAAAGACCAAATACCTTGCGTAGTTTCATCTGAACATGCTGAACCAGGACTGGTTTGAAATCTCTTTTCGAAGCAGCATAAGATAATCCCAAATAAGTGACTATTGGCGACGACTGAAAAATAACACCATTGCCGCAATCGAGAGTCGCCCTGACATCATCCTCTAAACAATTTACAACAAAAAATTGACATTTTTCAAAACTGATAGAAAGGCCCAAACCTTTTAAACAATTAATTAAAATATTAAAATTAGAAACAAGACTAGACTTGGACCGGCTTAGAAGGATAATGTCATCAGCATATGCAATGTAAGACAGATTTCGAGATAATGAAACAAACGAGCAGGAAAGAGAATTAAGGGCAGTAACTAAACAAGAATTGAATATATAAGGAGAAATAATTCCTCCTTGTCTAATTCCTCTACCCACTTGAATTAATTTGGACTGAGATGAAGACGAACTCGGACAGATACGGATCTTTAAACCAGAATACCAAGAGCGAAGGACTCGTATGACAGCTAGGAGCAATCCAGCATGGATTAAAGTGAGCAGAGCGGATGCATGAGAAATGTTATCAAAGGCCCCTTTGATATCAATCAAGAGGGCGTATAGTGGTTGACCAGAGATTCTCGCTTCTTCGATAACTTTGCTGAAAGATGCATGGGCATGGTCACATCCCAAACCTCTCTTGAAACCAACTTGATTAGAACCAGTGTCAAGAATTTCAAGAAGATCCTTCAAACACAACTCAAACACTTTCCCAATCATAGAACCCCTAGTAATTGGCCTCCAGGAACTACAAGATGACAAGTCTTTTTTTCCCGCTCTTAGGAATAGGCGTAACTATGCCAATATAGAATGACGATGGTACTAAACCAGTAAAAGGTTGTAAAAGGTTGAAAGTAAAAGGTTGAAAAATGTCAGTAGAGTAATAAGAAAAGAAGAAGGAGCAAGTTTGAGGTGATTAGCAAATAAACCATCATGATCCTTAGCCGACTGCGCCTTTAACGTTTTGATTGCTCCACGTAACATATCCTCAGAAATCCTGTAATCAGTTGAAAAATTCTTCAACCTTTCATCTAATTGCAACACAACACTGTTAGAATCGTGCG